>NW_021940478.1:4919437-5176254 GCF_001715985.3 Manacus vitellinus
AACCATGACAGGTTGATGTGGAAAGAAAAGGTAAAGAAAGCACTCTGAAAATGCAGTCTTATTCAGAAATCTTACGTATCTCTTTCCCTATTTCAGACTGTTAAATATTTGAAAATAAAGTTAAAAGTAAACTTTAAACTGGATTGCAGCAGGAAATACAACCACAGAATCATAGAATGTTTGTGTTGGAAGAGACCTTAAAGATCATCTAGTTTCAATCCCTCTGTTGTGGGCAGAGATACCTTTCACTAGACTAGGTTGCTCAGAGCTCTATCCAGTCTGCCCCTGAACACTTCTAGGATGAGGCATCCACAGCTTCTCAGGGAAACCTGTTCCAGTGACTCTTCTCTCTCACAATAAAGAATTTCTTCCTAATATCTAATCCAAATCTACTGTCTTTCAGTTTGAATCCATTTCCCCTTTTCCTGTCACTTCATGCTCTTGTAGGAAGTCCCTCTCCGTCTTTCTTGTAGGCTCCCTTGAGGTACCAGAAGACCATTAGAATATCCCAAAGCCTTCCCTTTTCCAGGCTGAACAAACCCCATTCTATCAGCTTTTCCTCATGGGAGAGGTGCTCCATCCCTCTAATCATCTTGGTGGCCCTCCTCTGGACTTGTTCCAACAGGTTGATACCCTTCCTGTGCTGGGGACCTCAGAGCTGGATGCAGCACTTCAGGTGGGCTCTCACCAGAGCAGAGTAGATGAGCAGAGTCACCTCCCTCGACCTGCTGGCCACACTGCTTTTGATGCAGCCCTGGATACGTTTGGCTTCCTGGGCTGTAAGCGCACATTGCGAGCTCATGTCCAGCCTCTCATCCACCAGTACAACCAAGCCTTTCTCATCATGGTTGTTTTCAATCTGTTCATCCTTCAACATATATTGGTACCAGGGGTTGCCCTGATCCAGGTGCAGCAACTTGCACTTGGTCTTATTAAACTCATGAAGTTCCCATGGACCCACTTCTCAAGCTTGTCCAGGTCCCTCTGGATGGTATCCCATCCTTCAAGTGTGTGAACCACACCACTCAGCTTGGTGTCATCTGCAAATTTGCTGAGACTACACTCTATCTCTCTGTCTATGTAATTAATGTAGATATTAAACAGTACCCGTCCCCATACAGATCCTTGAGGGACACAGGATTCTGAGCCATTGACCGCTACCCTCTAGATGCAACCATCAAATTAATTCTTTATCCATCTAACAGTCCATCCATCAAATCCATGTCTCTCCAATTTAGGGAGAAGGATGTTGTGGGGAACAATGTCAAAGGCTTTACAGCAGTTCAGATAAATCACATTGTAGCCTTTCCCTTGTCCACTCATGTATTCACTCCATCATACAAAGCCACTGGGTTGGTCAAGCAGGACTTGCCCTTGGTGAAGTTAAACTGGCTGTCCTGAATCACTTCCCTGTCCTCTATGTGCCTTAACATAGCTTCTAGGAGGATCTGTTCTGTGATCGTCGCAGGCACAGAAGTAAGGATAAGAAACCAGAGGGATTAGGACGAGAGAACTCAGCATTTTCCAGGAAAATGCTCTCAATATGAGTGGATTTCTGTAGAAAGCAAGCACAATGAGAAGAGTAACAACTAGCACTGACTTGTGGTAGTTATCATCCTTGGTTAAGAACAATATGGTATGATGTTTAACAAGACCAAGTGCTGGGACCTGCACTTTGGCCACAATAACCCTCTGTAGTGCTACAAACTGGGGACAGAATGGCTGGAGAGTGATGAGGCAGAGAGGGACCTGGGGGTTCTAATTAACAGGAGGCTGAACATGAGCCAGCAGTGTGCCCAGGTGGCCAAGAAGGCCAATGACTTCTTGGCCTGTATCAGGAATAGTGTGGCCAGCAGGACCGGGGCAGTGATTCTGCTGCTGTACTCAGCACTGGTTAGGCCACATCTGGAGCACTGTGTCCAGCTCTGGGGCCCTCAGTTTAGGAAGGACACTGGTGCTGGAGAGTGCCCAAAGAAGGGCAACGAGGCTGGTAAAGGGACTGGAGCACAGGCCATATGAGGAGCAGCTGAGAGAGCTGGGGCTATTTAGCCTAGAGAAGAGGAGACTCAGGAGACCTCATCACTCTCTACAACTACCTGAAGGACATTGGAGCAAGGTGAGGGCTCAGTCTGTTCTCCTATGCAACCAGCAGTAGGACAAGAGGGCACAGTCTTAAGCTCTGCCAGCAGAGGTTTAGGTTACACATTAGAAAGAAATTCTTTACAGAGAGACTAATCAGACATTGGAATGGACTGCCCAGGGAAGTGGTGGAGTCACCGTCCCTGGAGGGTTTTAAGAGACTGAATGTGACACTTAGTGCCATGGTCTGTTTGACAGAGTGGTGTTGCATCATGGGTTGGACTCAATGGTCTCAGAGGTCTTTTCCAACCTAGTTGATTCTGTGATTTTGTGATTCTGTGGTTCTGTAATAGTTCTCCAGACAAAGAGTAGAAAGGGTACCTGAAAAATGGGACTTGGAATACAAATCATGCAGGTACTGCTAAATATATTTCACTTCCTCTGACTTCAGACCAAAGAGCAGGAGAGGTTTTTGTTTTGATTTGGATTTTCCTAAGCAGAGAAATAAACTTATTTTGATTTTGAAGTCTTAACTCACCCATATGTTCTTCTAGAACATCCCACTGGAACAGAATGGCATAAATTACTTCAGGTAATGTTTCTAACATAATTCAGTCAATCTGGAGGATACTAAGGCACTGAGCAGTCAGTAATCTGATCAATATTAATAGCCGTCAACATCAATAGTCTGATCTCATTTGTTTGAGTGTAACGAGGACTCAAACATCAACATTCAACCAATGTGCAAAGAACAACAGTGTCAGAAGTAGAACTGGAAAAATCATAGAGTCATAGAATCATTTAGGTTGGAAAAGACCTCTAAGATCTTCGAGTTCAAATGTTAACCCAGCACTGCCATGTTCACCATTAAACTAAAGATAAATGAAACAAAACCTCATATATGTATCGTCCAAAGAAAATAATAAAATATTTTTGGAAGTGTTTCTGGTAGTGGTGAGATTTGAATTATTACCACAGGAGTAACATAATTCTGAATGTACGTTATATCAACATTAGTGAAATTGTGATACCTTAATGCAACTACACTCATCTCTGACTTTAGTCATATGTTGCAGACTGAATGATCCAGCCTTGCTGGGTCTCTACCACTATTCTCATTCACAGAGTGTAATAATGATGCCTGAATGAGTTTTTCCTCCTACAGTGGGCTGCAAGTGATGCACTAAAGGCAACTGGTGATCACTTTCTGTGGTGTTTTGGTAGAGTTGGAGCGAAAGTGGAAGGAAGTACACAGTTTCTCCATCCATGGGATCAGCAAGAGGCTAAAAGACCAGGCAGAGAAGTAGGAAAAGAAGAATTGTACAGGAGTAGGTGATTTCTTACTGCAGGTGGGTAAATAGCATCCCCATGTCTGTAATGCCTCCCTTGTTTGTTTAGCCATTATGAAAACTTCTTGAGGTTTGGACCTGCCTGATAAGGAAATAAACAGTCATCTAACTAGTAGTAGAGCTGTAATAAAGCATGTAATAAAGTATGACTACTGAAAGCAGTAGTCACATCAGATACTCATCAGATAACCCCCCAGAATGAAACAATTGCATTAATCCTTTATCAGATTATTTCAAATTCAGGGGCTTACTGTCTGTCCTCGTTTTGAATTTACTCCCTCCCCACCCTGGTTTCTTCAGACAGAATTTTTTCTGGTTTCAGTAAAGGCCATATGACACTTGAAAGTATGCAGTCAAAATGATACATTGTTCTTATTCTTCTGACAAATATTTTTTCTTCAGTTAGAGTCATCCCCATGAAAGTTTTGATCTGTGTTGAACAGCATGTTAGCTTATATTGCAAAGCCAGGTATAAAGCAGAGTGGAAAAACCAGCTTTGTTCTTTTTCTTTCTTTTTCTTTGTTCAGAAAGACTGTTAACCACACTCATTCCTGTCTTGTATGCAGATTTATACCAAAATCAAAGAACAGATGACAGAAGAAGGACTGACAATGGTTACCTAATAGCCATAAGGTGACAATTTTTTCAGAATGGTTTTTCTCCAATACAGATACCAGGAAAACAGATGTTTACTTTCTCCTTGAAGAAATTGAAAGACTTGGAAAAGATCTGTGAAAATGAGATACCTAAATAGAGAAGTTTCCTACTTAGTATTAACTGAACATGGCATTAATCACTCTAAGGGTGGAAATAAGCTGTCATCATTGGTACACACTAGGAGAAGTATAAATGTTTTCATAACACTCATCTTATAAATTAATTTTCTTTACTACTTCACAAAGCCTAAAATTCATTGTATGATGTGTCCTTGACTAAGGGGTTCTTTTTCACTATTTTTGGGGGGTATCTGAACAAACAGACTTTAATTCTTCTGAACTGGTGTGAATCCTACCTTTTCTGTGGGGCTGATTCTTTCTTGTTTGATTTGGGTCTGGTAGCAGGAACTGAATGCTATAAAATCATCATTCCCTCTTTCAGCAGCAAAGTGAGTAAAATAGAAAGTCATAGCTTGAGAGACCTTGAATTGCAGCTGTCTTCCCTACAGTCAAGCTGAGATTTTGAAGCTGTGTTTGGCCATCTCATTGTTAGAATGCTCTTGGTTGTTTTCTGCTGCACTGCATCACATCTTCGTAGGAAATGTTGTTGCATCTTAGTTTGAACATGTCAGTTCTACTATGTTTTGTGATATACTCAGTCTTTGTTTTGCTCACATCTGCAATTTACATCTGCAACACTGACTGAGTCTTGTTACTTGTCTTGTGTGTCTGTATTGCAGCATAAGAATGCTTAAGAATTCCTTCCATAATTATTCATTTTTTTTTTTATTTCAGTGGATGGTTCCTGCTCTACCTACTATATAGTCAAGCAAAGGTGTGTCAGTTTAAAGCTACTAAGGGTCAATAAAGGACTGACTGCACAAGGATTAGAGAGATTACCTTTCTCTTTTTGTAGCATGGGAAATGTCTCAGAGCTTCATGTGAATTTTTATGTCCACTATTGGATATTTCCTTTCAAGAAAGATGTGGACAACCTGGAGGAAAATCAGTGAAGGTCTGAGAATAGTTGGAAATCTTGAACATATGACTTACCAGAAAGCATTGAAATAATTTGAGTTCATTAGGGAAAAGAAAACTGGAAAGAGGCACCATGATGATTTTGAAATTACTAAAAGGCTTCCACAAAAATGAAGCACAGTATATTCCCTTCATATTGATAGTGGATAGGATGAAAAAAACCAAAACAGTTAAGGAGATTTATGGGTTCAAAATTAAGAAGCAGCATCCTGATGGTAGGGACAACTGAATACAGGTTAGTTTATAAAGAAGCAGCAGCATCATTTGCCAATTGAGGTTTTTAAAACCAGATTAGCTAATGTTGTCCAGTAATTATGTAGCTATAATTGATCTTGCCCAGGGGTGAGCAAGCACACTAGATTTTTGTCTTGAGGTTTCTCTGGTTGTTGTATATGCACTTGCCAGCATCAAGCAATGAAAATAAAGGAGGAGGGACCAGGTTGCTGGAACTATAGGAGAACTTTCCTGACTGGACCGTGGCCACCAGCAAAGGCCTGGATTTCTGTTTGTGACACAGGTCAGAGCATAGGTTTGTGCAAACCTTGAAGTAAATTGGAAATTACATGTAAAAATGAAAAGGCCCCCACCCACTGTACATATAAAGTGGTGTGTGATTAGATCGGTTCCGATCAATGTGTGTATCCTTTGGCAATTACTAGAGTAATGGCTATAAAGTATACTATAGAAGGATATCTTGCAGCTTTTCAATATGGAGACTAATTGCCTAAAAATGAGTGTTCTATTTTATAATTTTTATTAAGTTGTGACACTGGAAGAAAATTGAGTCTAATTCATTGCACAAGCAATAAGATTGAATTAGATATTTTTAATGGATTTTTTGCCCTCCTATTTAAGTATTTCCCCACTGTAATGGTTTAATATCTGTAGGGTTTGTGGAACAGCTACATAATTTTGAATTATACAAAATTACTCCCTTTTCTCTGAGCCTGGAGCATTTCATGTACACATAGACAAAAGTGAATCTAATGATGAAGCATATCAGAAAAATCACATCTATATCTGAAGTCTTTATGTATCTTTGTTTCACACTTTAGGTCTTTAAATAAAAAAAAAGAAAAGAAAAGAAAAAACAATTTAAAACTCCAATGACAGGGTTTTCTATGGCATGTGCTATCTGCTGCAACTTTGCTATGGGAAAATGGGAAACAGTAGAAAATCTATCAGTGTGAATGCAGAAAGAAGCTACTGTAGCAAGCCGTGACAATTAGCTTCTCCTTTTCCCTACATGATTTAAAAAGAAGAGATCGATCCTTTTCTGGGAAATTCAGAAACTGTAGCAGCTGTGACAGTTACTGTCTTTCAACTCAAGGCCCATCACCAGGAATGGTATAGCTGAACGAGTCCCTCCTCTTAACATGAGGAAGCTTTCAGTTCCAGCACTGTTTCTGTCACTTCTTCACTGCCTGCTCGTTGGGAGACCCCAATATGTCATTGTGACTGATACCTCAGGAACGAAGCAGTTCCAAAGATTGCTATGTTTCAATTAGCTTAAACCTTACAGGCACAAATTTTCAAAGGAACCTTATGTACTCATGCTAAATGTGATACATGTTCATTGATTGCCAGACAGCTGTCGGCAGATAAACAGGTCCCTGCTTCTCCCACTTGAGAAAGCTGTATATGCTGTTCTGTTTCAGGATCAAAAAGCTAAAGAAACAAAAACATGATAGTGTTTTTATGACTGCTCAAATGTCAAATGAATATCCAAAGAAGAGAAATACCAGAACAAGAGTATTGGAATTTGTGTCTGTACTTATTGGTGCCTTAGATGGCTTTGAGTTATGACTAGAAAACTAGCAATAAATTAGATTTCTTACTGGTTTTTATTATGTGTATCTTGTCCTGCTTTTGGTCTCAAATGGATGTCAATAGGCTTTGTGGTGATTAGCTGGTGAGAGATTTTCTCAGAGCGAATGTGAAAAACAAAATTATTCTTCCTACAGAGCCTGCAGCAGACTAATTCTAGTTCAAAGAGAACTACCCTCCTCCTCTTCCATGAGTCTTTCAGAGATCTGAGGTCTGAGACTTGAGTAGCTCACTCTGAGGAAAATGTGGCAAGAGAGGATTGGGAGGTATTATTACCCCAAAGCTATGTCAAAATCTAAAGCAGATGAGACAAGATTGTAGGTGTCCCTGTTCTTTTTCTCTTCTCAGCCTTCCTCCTGCTCAAGAATGGGAACCACAAACACATTTCAAGAAAATGAATTTACAGCACAACTTATGTTCCCTTTGAACTGGTTCAAGGTTTTTTATCAATATGAGCAAAATCAAGCTTTGCTGATTCAAATTGGAAAGCAAAATATTGGTGAATCTGGGGGGATGAGGGGGGGTTTTTCCTCTCTATTTTCAACCAGACAAAAGTCATTACGGTGACAGGAGCAGCAGCAGCTGCAGGAAAGGAAACAGGAACAAAGAAAATGTTGCTAAATTTATTAGTCCAGAGTAGAATCACAGGCAGCTGATTCCTATCTTTAATTTCCTTCTTGGTTTTCTAATTGTTTTCCACAATAACTGTGATGCCAGTGCTTTGCCACCCTTGAGAACCCAATCTCCTTCAGGTGCACTCCCTGTTCATTCCTAGCCTGTCTTCAAAATATCTTCTGCAACATGAAGTTAACTGCCAGAAAAACTTTATTTCCTCCCTCTTGAAAGAGAGAGGATCCAAACATTTCTCCTCAAGTCTTCATTTCAGTGCTGCATGCTCGTCTGAGAAGAACGTAACAGCAGCCCTGTAGTGTAGTGTGTGTGGTTCCGCTATTGCCCCACTGAAGAGTTGCAAAACATTGTCATTTCCCATGACATTTGTCAGAAAGGTATGGACTACAGCTCTCTTTGTTGCAGAAGGATACAGCTATTGGACTGTTCATTAAGTCTTCTTATAAATATTAAAGTTGCTAGGGCAGCCATTGTTTCTTTATGGACTGTTACTTGTATCCACTTAAGTTACGGTACATGCATGACATGCAGCATACAGACACAGTGCAACTTAAAAAAATATATTGTAAGCAGAAAATGGTAGAACTGAATTATAGAAATTAAAGCTAACAGAATTATGACCTGGAAGGATCTACTTCATCCTCTGAGCATTGTTGTAACTATCCTCTTCAAATAAACTTTCCAGGCTCTTTTCAATTTATTCCATCAATAAAGTTTCAATTACATCATTTGGACATGACACCAGCATGCTATGGTTTTCACCCCTTAGGTGCTTTTTCCTGATTTTCTTTCTCTGATTTGTACACCTCCTAGTACTATCTCTACCTTCTTTTTACTAACCTAGTTACTTGTTCTTTAACAGCAAAGGAGCAAATTCAATTTACAGGAATAGACACAGAAAACAAACCCTATGTTTTAACAGCTAATTTAATTTAGATTCTTAATAGGAGATGCCTGAAAGATCAAGGGGACAGATCACCCAGTGCCTGGAAAAAAACCTTACCACATCTCTTGCAGGCCTACAAACACTAAATCATTTTAAAACTGGTTTCAAGTAAGGGTTGGGGGTTTCTTTTCTATGCTGTTAAGACATGATTCTCTTAATTTGGACAGATTTCCCAGAAAAATACTGGTTTTTGTTAAAGAGGCAAAGGGTCTTTAAAAGGTCATTTCAATTTCTACAGGACCACTTGCTGGTTAATATGCGCATTTAGAATACATTGGAAAATACTGTTTGTATGATGTGGGTTATCAACAGTGATGAAAGACCGGTAGGGTTCTTTTGAAACTGCTGATTCTTCTATAAAAATGTGTAATGATTTGTGAAACTTGTATCAAGGGTTATTATTAAGCAAAGTCTTTCTAGGAGACTCTCATCTGTCATTCTTAGACACCAGTGAAAACCTTGTTTAGTATCCTGCTTTCAATCTGAATGTCCACCTGCCTTTTAAATGATATTGATGTAGATGGTTCTGGTCCTGCTACGAAGCCCGCCTGACTATGCCTCTCTCTCACACTGAAATTGTTCAAACAGAGGTAGTGAACAGCAAAGAGGAAAGAAGAGAGGCTTTACAGCCTTTTGACAATTTTAAATACAGCTTGCATAGAGAATTGTGTGGGCTTTGAGCGTCACTTGTATCTTGACCCTGCTTCATCTCTGTCAGGATGCTATCAGTTTCCCTTCTCTTTCAAAAGTTTGCATTTGCCTCTCAGCACCACTGTTTCCATCTCTCTGTCTCCAGTTTTTGTCCTTTCTTCCCCGTCTTTCCCATCTAATCTTGTGTCTGTGCTTCAGTTAAACCCTAATAGCCCTCTCTTTGCCTCAAGGGAAGGCAGACCATGGCTGCCCCATAATGTGTTCAAGCGAAAAAGAATCCTCTCACATCACTTGCAGCTTTAACAAAATTATCTCCTGTCCAGTGCCTTCATGGTTTGTGAGGAGGTTGCCATATTGAAGGGTGTTTGTTTTACTGTGGTTTTGTGCAGCAACACAAGAGATGTAGTGGTACCCAACCCAAAACCCAGCAAACACTGACAGAGTTGTATGAGCAGGACAGGGGAGACCATTCTTGGAGTGGTAACTGTAGGGGTTTGAACCTCATCTGGTTCTCCAGTGTATCCACACTTTTGTTCAGATAGTGTAGATGTTGGAGTACTAACACTCCCAGGGTAGCTCTGCATAGCACAGGTCTTTCTACAGACCTAAGAAATCTTTTTGGTTGCTAAGATTTCTGAAACTTCTGAAAGGAAATAAAGCTGATTGGAGTAAATCCTGACTAGCTCAGGTCTTCAAACACTGAAGTTCAGCAATATAAAGAGCTATTACCAAGCCAAAAAGCAGCTGAGTTTTCTTGAAGTCCCCAGCAAGAGTCAATATGCTCAGAGAGATGTAGCTACTGATTATTTATTCTCCTGGATATAACAGCAACGAGTAAATCCACTAGAAACTGAAGTTGCTTTTGACAGAGCATCTAGCAGTTGAAACGATTACAGTAAAAAGTGACAAGAAAAATGGGGAAGCAAAAAGCAAAGTAATAGAGGTAAGTCAGATCACTGATTGGAAGAAAACAGACTAAGAGGAGAAATTATTTTGGTAGTTATACAGTTGACTAGTTCAGAGGCAGAAGAACAGCCTTCTGACCATAGCCAAATTCTTTACAATCCTGTCAATGGGACCCTGTTATTTTGTCTCTAATAAACTGATTTATAACCATCTGATTACGGCTGTCAGCAGAAGGCTACAGTGCTCATGAGTATTTTAGGCTGTATGCAGACTCCTAATCTAAGTAGAAAAAAAGAGGAGCCACTGAACATATGTGTCATACTTCAGTACAGTCATATCCCACCACAACCACTCATGATTATTCAGAAATATCTTGGAAGCGGTCTGGTGGAAAAGAACCTGTGGGTGGTGGTCAACAGCTGTTTCAACATGAGCCAGCAGTGTGCCCAGGTGGCCAAGAAGGCCAGTGGCATCTTGGCCTGTATCAGGAATAATGTGGCCAGCAGGACCAGGGAAATGATTGTCCCTCTGTATTTGACACTGGTGAGGCCACATCTCGAATCCGGGGTTCAGTTCTGGGCCCCTTCGAGCAAGACGCTGAAGTGCTGGAGCGTGTCCAGAGAAGGACAGCAAAGGTGGTGAAGGGTCTAAGGAGCAAGCCATATCAGAGGCAGCTGAGGGAGTTGGAGTTAATTAGCCTGGAGAAAAGGAGACTCAGGGAGGACCTTATTGCTCTCTACAACTACATGAAAGGAAGTTGTAGCCAGGTGAGGATCGTCCTCTTCTCCCAGGCAACTAACAACAGGACGAGAGAACATAGCCTCAAGCTTCAACAGGGGAGGTTCAGGTTGGACATCAGGAAGAATTTCTTCTCTGAAAGGGTGGTCAGGCATTGGATAAGGCTGCCCAGGTAAGTGGTAGAGTCACCATCCCTGGAAGTGCTCAAGAAAAGACTGGACGTGGCACTTAGTGGTATGGTTTAGTTGGCATGGTGGTGCTTGGTCAAAGGTTGGACTCAACAATCTTGGAAGTCTTTACCAGCCTTAGTGATTCTGTGACTCTAAGTGGAGCCACATGCCTTACATGTGCATGCTCAACATTTGCCTCTATGCAATTTGCAAAGTCACTGGTACTGCTGTGGGGTGTGTGGAAAGAAAAAGTGCTAAGAATGTCTGTAAATCCCAGAAATTTTTTCTAGATTTGTGATTTCTGGTTTAGAAAAAAATTTCTTGTTTAAGACTTGTTTTATTAGTCAGTGCTTTTGACCTTTGGTTAGTCACTGCTCATTAGGTTGACTGTTAACTTTCAGTCTTTCCTGATTTACAATGGATTGAAATAATTAGAGGTGGATTTTTTCTGCTTCTAAGCACTTTATCTTTTGTTTGTTGTTGCTATTGTTTGGGTTTTTTTTAACTGAAATCTTTTTCTTTGAGTTCAGTGCTTATTTATATTCTATCCTTGAAAAGATTTTTAATGCTCTTAAGCCCTTTGTGTACTGTAGGACTGAGACTCTTCTGAACAATTTTAGTCATCAGTATTTTGTACCCTTGAATACACAAGACAAAACTAGTCATTCAAAAAACTACCCAATGAACTCTATTATCATCATAGTGGATTTTATAACTGTACATCATTAAGATATAAGAAAAGCTGGTAAATCATTACATTATTACTTGAATTAGCATCTGAGTAGATTTCATTTGCTCCTAAATGCCAACTGTAACAAGTGTATTCCTTCTTCTCTCTGCCTGTAACTAGGCTCATTAGTCTCAGCAGGGTAGGACTAAGGAAGGACCTGTTCAAAGGAATCATACATGCTGTTAAAAACACGTGAAAGGTTTCGTCTACCCGCTGGGAGACTTAAGGTAATTCTTCTTTTTTGATTATTCATGAGAAATTTTACAATGCTACTTTTGAGCAAATTCATTCAACCCTTCTGTAATTCAGTGCATTAAATCCAAAATATTTTTGTTGTGCTGGTTTTCTTCCAAAAACCTGCATTTTCAGTAGCATCATAAATTTACAATATAATTTTCTCCTCAGTTAGATTATTCCAGCAATAAAATTCTGAACATCTGACTTAAAATGAACATTTCAATTTAAATAAAACACCCAACGAATTGAACTGTTTGAGAGTACATGCTATGACAACAAATGTGGACAAAAACTAGATTTCAACTCAGATTTCAAAAACAAGTGATAACTTTTTGAAATTTTGGAAGCCTGGGAAGCCTTACTATCAATGAGATGTAGGAATCTTATTTGCCAAAGTAATTCTGAAAATGCCATCTATTGTCACTGGCCAAAAAAACCCAACCAAAAAGCTAACCAACCAACCAACCAACCAAAAAGCCATCTTAAAGAAATAGATAGTGAACATTATTTGGAATTTTAATCTAGGAAAACTATTCTCAACGGTATTGCAGAAGTATTTAAAGAACCATTTCCAGTAAGTGATTTAATTTTGCTGACTTGTTCATCCATAACAGAGTTCAGTGCTTCCACAGTGTTGATGCAATCATAAGATAGTAATTAAACTGTTCTACATAGTGGTCTCCAGGATGTTATGATGCTACTCTCAGAGGCTGAAACAAGGCAGTTACAGAATAAAATTATACCTCTGACATAAAACATTAATGGAGTCAGAGAGCTTTTCTCTTGGGTTTCTTATACATCTCCAGAAAGACCTTGAATTGCCAAATGAAAATTAAGTTGTTAGTGAGCTTGTTTAACTTTCATTAAGTCAATTTTAGTAGATATGTTTTTTAAATAATAATAAAAAAGTGATGTGATTAGATTCCCTAACATTAAACCTCTTTTACTTTGCTTTGTTCTTGCTAGAATTATCTTGGATAGAAAATACACAACACTCCGAACTCCCAAGTCTATTTCTGTATATGCAGATGCCATTTTACTGCCCTTATTTAGCGATTGCTACTTCTGTGAGAGTCTCACCTTATTCAGGCCATGCCTGGGCCAGTAAAGTGGTGTTTACATCAACCCTCATTTCTTCAAGAAACCTTGTATTTGAGAGATCACATGTGATATCTTACATCACGTCTCCATCTATGTTGCAGGGCAATGCAGGAGAGATGAAGAATCCTCTCCCGTTCTGTGTCCCCAGTCCCCTTGGTGCACAGGAGAATCAAAGATCAGTGTCCATGCCCAGAAAAATCTAGTGCAACGGTGAGATAAGACTGAGACTAACCACTAGCAGGTGCTATGACATGCTGAGGGCTTGCAAGTTTGCTCACTCTTCTGTCCTGTCATGATGCTCCTACAGAGGCTGAGGGCGGGAGTCACAAGGTGCATTTGGGGTGAGCAAGGGGTTGGAGGTATTCCTGGCTTGGTGCATATGCTCTGCCCTGGGATGTGGGGAAGACCGTGCCTAAAGCAGAGATGGTCTCTGGAGCTTTGCTAGAAAAGGAGGGCAAGGGGAGCTCTTTATACTGTTGCCTTGCCCCAGGCCAGGCAATTGTTGCTGGTTTTGGCTATATGAGCTGAGACTGAACAGCTCCCATCAATGCCAGCATAACAAAGCATGGACTGGAAGATGTACAGCCAAGAGGTAAGGGCTTATGTGCTGAATAGCATAGGCCCAGTCTCAGCAGGAACAAAGGAGTAGCAACTCTTTGCATGGATAATACTGTCAATAGTCTTTAATCTTTGGCCTTCCTAGGAATCCATAGCTGTTCTATTAGTAGATACTATAATGACAGTTCTTCCTACAGGAAACTAAGAAGATCTTAGAACATAGTTTCCCTTTCTTATGAGTGTAAGGAGCAGTATATATAAAGATGTAGCCATCTATATATGACCACATTTGTATATGTGCATATATACATACATGAATAGGAGTAATAATTAACACAACTGGTTACTGCTTTTTCCTATGTTTTAGGTAATTGCATTGTCTTTATGAAGGGCTTGAGATCTTCTGTGTTTTGTTGTGAGGAATAAAATGTTCTGCATTTTGAAGTAGCTAGAAGAGGAAAAACAGAGAGGAGCAGAAGTAAACAATGATAATACTAACATGCACACATCTCCCCCCTGCTCCTACTTCTTTTCCAACTAGCTTCACTACTGAGTATGCCATTAGGTGCAGAAACCTTTCTGATAGCTTACCGAAGACCTGGCAATGAAATATTTTTGGAAAGGTATTAAAGGCAAAATCTCTCTTTTCAAATTTTGTGTCAATCTCACTTAAATAAATTGCATGCCTACAGCGATGTGTAGGAAAGAAGTGGCTGAAAGGGTTCACAGAGTGCTCAATGCCAAGATTCTCTTTTCCTTTTTTTGCATGATTATTCTAGTCCATACAAAATAATCTGTTTTTTTTTAGTTTATCATTTAATTTCTGTAACTTTTACTACATCTAGTCTTTAAATGGTTTAAAAATGTATGTTCATGGTCCTGGAATTGCCTGCAACTGCGTGTACCAAAACACAATTTCCCAGGAACTAAACAGCTTTCAACTAGTGCATTTGAGCAGTGTCTGCTGACACTGTCAGCAGAAGGACAGTCTTCCTTCATCAGTTAAAGTTACATGTATTTTACTGGGAAAATATCCTCCTTGTTGGTAATCAGTCAACAGTGATCTGTGAAGGATGAGGATCTCTGTGACAAATACACAGCTCCAGATTACAATTGCCACAAAGTTTGGGCATACTCAAATTCAGTTTTGGGAGGTGGTGGTGCATTTTTTTTCTTTAATCCGTTGAGAAATAAAAGTGAAGAGATTAATCTTCTTTGACGGTATGTTTGGTATAAGCAGCCGGACTTGCAGAAAGGGGCAATACCGGGCACTCTCTCTCTGAGAGAGGCAAGACAAGGCTCGGTGCAGGGATGCTGGTTGCTGATTACAGGGCACTCGCGCATTTCCCGCAAGCTCCCACATGGTGGCAGAGGCAGTTCACAAAACTTTTCGTTCGGCTGCAGGTGGAGGAAGATCCGGCAATATTAAATCTGGAAACGTCCTGCTGATTAGCCATAGGATGGTGCAAAGCGGTCAGGGAAGTTGCCTTTGAACACCCTCCTGTCTGTGCCCTCTGGATGCTCTAACTTCTCCTTGCAGGTACATAATGCCAGTGTTAGCTATCTTGGGGCAAATTTGGTGTCAAAAAAAAAAAAAGTTAGCATAGTTTTCTGTAAAGTGCCAAATTTTCCTTTCTCCTTCTTAAATTTTTTAAACCTTATCTGTTTCCTTACAGTGTGCTTTGTTGCTCTGTGAATAACGTCTGCAAGTGACTCGGAAAAGAACTGAGAAAAGAAACTTCTGTAAGTTTCTAGCAAAGGAAAAATTACAACTGATGCTCTAAGGGTTGGGATGTAGGGAAGGCATGAAGGCATTGAATATAATCTCAAAAGACCTCACATCAATAGGAGCTAGTATTGATTCACTCTTTTGCAATGTTGCTGTGTTATGGCACAAAGCAAACATTGGACATTCTGAATCTGTGTTAAGTGTATTTTGTGAGCCTGTCTGCATTCATCCCTAAGTGATGAAAATCTTAAGGCCTGAGGATATACTAATTCATTTTCTGTATCTTTCTTAACAGCAGGAGAAGAAGGCTTGAGAGAAAAGAAAGTGACTGAGAAGTGAAACTGGAGCTCCTGAGAGATTTTCTTTTGGACTTCATGATTTTAAACCACAGGCCTGGTTACCAGCAATATATGAGGACAGTTTGAAAATAGCTTGTGAAATTTAGGACATTGTCTTGTGCTAGTAAAAACAGACTGAAAATTTCTGCATCTCTCCTCAGGGTGGGAAATGCCTCATCCTTTTCCAACATCTCTTTTTCTCTCTGTAGTCCTTACCTTAAGGAAACAATTAATGACTTATATCTTGCCTAGAAAGAACTCCTTTACCTCTGGTACTTAGGAAGGAATAAGGTCTGGTCTTTCTGTCAGGTTCTTCTCTACACCTCTGAAGACAGCAAGAGTAGAATCTGGACCTGGTCAGGGGTTTGTACCACCTTTGTTCTGTTGCCTCCCATACCATCTCTCCCTCAGGAGAAAGATACCTGTTCTTGCCTCCTTGTTCCTACCACTGCCCTCTGTCAGGAAGGCGTGGACGTGTTTCCCTTCATCTTACTGAGTGTATTGCCACACAGGCCCTTGGGAGGATCATCCTTGCTTTGCATGGTGGCAATGATAGAGGGAAAAGACTGAAGAGAACAGATATGGTAAAAGAGGGGAAAGGAGAAAGATCAAACACTTTAGCAAAAAGAAGAACAAAATCGCAGAGTTCAAAAACCCCATGATCAAAATGATATAGTGACACAACAGAGAAGCTAAGGAGAACCTTTGTTCTTGCTACATTTGCATCTTTCATGTGGTTTCTTTTCACATGAAATATTCATGTGCCTAATAATATGACTTATTGTTAGCTAAGAGTTATTTTTCTTTCCAGGAGAGTCTTTTAAGGGTTAAGAACTTGAAAATGTTTCTAATCTACTAATAGAAAAAAAAAGTTTGAATCAATCAAACTGTTTCTATTTTGAAATATTTTTTCATTGCATCTTTTTCCAATAGTAATATGCTGATACATCTAGACAAGAAGCAAGAAGTCACAGGAAAATAAAATACTTCCTTTTGAAACTGATATAATGGGACATATAAACTAGGGGGTTTGTGTTTGGTTTTTGTTGGCTTTTTCTTTAAATCCCTGTATAATCTAGAGACTCATGAAAAGTCATCTTTTTCCATCACCAGTTCTGTCAAATCTATTAAAATATTTTGGAAGCAAGTACCTGGCCAGCTCTACTTAAATAACACCATGAGTCTGTTTAAGATTGCCTTGTATTCCTGATGCCCATAAAGCTTTAAAAAGCATGATTATTTCTGGTACCTCTCCGAGTGGGGCGTGTGGTACTTCCAGAGTACCCTACTCTGCTGAACATCCTTGTGCCAAGAAGGAATCCCAGATCACCTGGACTTGTATGCCAGGTTTTGTTTGTTTGGCTGGAAGGCTGCTGGGTGGTATCTCTTCACCTAAAGCATGTTTGCTTTATGGAGACGTATTAGTACTTGATAAATGTGGAAGCCTCTGGACTCAGATACAGAGAGAAGCTTACAAGAGGGGAAGTGTATTTTAACTGCTGTGATTTAATGAACATTGGGTAGTTGAGTTGCTACTGGATGGGATCAGGCAAACATTTCATATTAAAAGTCACTCTGAACTTCCTACATCAAGCTAAGAGCACACAGCTGATTGTTATATTCTCTTTTTAGAATCAGATTTGAGCTTCTCAGAGAATGTCTTCAAAGATAACATGGTCTCTCTGTGCCCTATGGAGGTACACAGGATTCAAGAGGGAGACTGAGGCACTTCCCCACTTTGTCAAATCTGAAGCTCAATACAATTCTTACACCTCTTACCCCTAATTCTCACTGGGGAAAGGTTTGCCTCCAAAAACAGGAGTGAGGAAACAACCTTGTGAATTTCTGCACTGGACAGAATGCCTGCTTTTCTGGGGAAGAACAACACCATCTTTTACCCAAGCAAAACCTGTATTGATCTAAAGACTAGAGAATATTTTTTTTGCTTTTATCTTATGTACAGTCACACAGGAGGTAACTGCTGTGTTCCTTCCCCAGATGAGGGAGAAATTAAGCAGCAATACTGGTGTTGATGCTTCTAACTATTTGAGAGGCACTAAAGTAACACACTGTTGGTGGAATTAATACCTGGATGGTATTAAGTCATTAATTTCAGTACTTGTATAAATTATGGTGAGCACAAACTGAAATGCACAAGTATAATATAGTTAAGCAGAGGGCATTAAGAAAATAAAAATCCGCAAAAAAAAAAAGTTACCTCAAAACCTGATGCAAACTGTCCCCTCTAGCCAAAGGAAAATGAGAAATGATCAGCCTCTGGCTGCCCAGCCCAAGGGTTCGAATGCTACTCCCACACTGACTGTCCACCTGACCCCCATGAGAGGCTGAGCACATATCCCAGGCCATGGGTATTGCCCTGACATGACGGCTCAGACAGTCGGAAAAGAAACTCAAAATAAAATCATGCAAAAAATCAACTAGAGCAGAGAGAAGATGTTTGTCTGATAAGCGGGGAGCAGGTTTCCACCATCATAACAACCCATTCAAACCCCATTTATCCTGAAGTACCCTAGCAGTGATGCTGCTGAAGACACTGCTTTCCCACTGATGTCTGAGGCAGCACCTCTGCACTGAAATTTGGAAATTAAATTAAGTGATTTTGAAAACTGCAGTGCTTAGGGGTTCTTCATTTATACTATTTCCAGCATGAATTCATGCTCACTCTACCTAACAAAATCAGTGGTGGTAGAGCTCCATTGTATCTTGTGAAATAAAATAGTACTCAATATTAAGCAGTTGAAAAGTTTTAATGATAAAGAGAATAGTAAGTATATAATTTCAATTTCTAGTATACCTGCATGGATAGTTCCAGCATACCAGTTGAACTACCATTGCGGTGAATTTAGCTATTAGAATTAATATTAAATTGTTTGGTTTAGAGTCGTCATGATGGAGATGTAGGTAGAATCATCCTACCTACCTATTCACATTTCGTGTCATATCATCAGTTAAAAAACCATGTACATTCAAAACCAAAGCTGGGCTCCAGGTATTAAGAAGAGTAAAATAATCCAGAATATAATTTTCCTTAATTAGCCTTAAAAATGTCACTTTTAAAAAGGAAAGTGCTCTAAGATTAAAACTATACATAAATCTCTGCAACTTTTAATATTCGATTTATAAAGAGTACGCAAAGGCAACTTTCTTCCAAACTGAGGCATCTAAGACTCTGCCTATATGCCATAAAGGGGATCTGACCCCACACCAGAATGAGAGCTGAGTGATCTCCAAAATGGCTCCCCCATGGGAAAGAGGGCAAGATACATGAGACAGGATGGCTCCAAAGTAATTTGCACTCTGATGTCTTACCTAAATGACTGGCAAATCAGTAGAGTCTTTATATTGCAAGTGATCTTAATATCACTGTGACATCTTGAGTATTATCTGGAGGAAACTCTACCACTGGTATGAGTCAGCAGAACTTTTTTTTAATCTGATTTTATACTGTGAAATATTCAAGGCTACAGATGTATTTATTTAAATGAAATATTTGTACCAAGTTATGGTGATTACTGGGAAGCCAGTGCAACCCACAGATTAGTTTGTAGGAATTTTTGGGCTATTACAAGAGGAAAATATGTGAAAGGTCTAACTTTTATTTTGTCATATTCAAAAGGAAATTTGAGAAATGTATGTGAAGAGGTAGAGGTAGGAAAGGAGGGGAAAATAATCTTAAGACACACATGTGCCTTTATTTACAGTGAAATTCAAGATAGTTGAATTTGAACTCTCTTCCCATTCAGTGAATGGATGGGAAGGTGGAGATATAAGTGGTTTAGCTGATAAGAAATCTCCTTTTCTCGACTTAGTGAGTGGGTGAGCAGGAATATTGGTCAGAGAACTAAGAGTTCTATTGGGTTTCTACAGCTTTAGCTATTGTGAATGCTTCCAGTTTACTTGGCGGAAATGATGAAGTATATTGCATTTTGTGTACATATAGATATTGCTACATTCTTCTCGGGCTTTAACATGTGCTTTAAAATATGTACAGTCACTTGACAGGAGCAAGAAACAGCAAATATTAAAGATTACCTAAATAAACTCTGATTTTTTAATTCAGGTAACTGTAGGGATAATTAGTTAAGAATTTGTTTAATTCTCTATGCACAGACCTAAATCTAACCTTACAGGTTAATGCTAAGAAGCTAAAGGTTTTACAGCTCATATTCAATGTAGATGTTTGCAAAACCTCAGTCATATTACTGCTTTAGGGGAAATAGTTAAACATTGTCAAGGATTAAAATATTAATTTGAAAATAGAAAATACTACTTGTGCAGGGAAAAATTTTTTGAGGCTGCTATGTTCCTTTCAGAAATAAAAGTAAACTAGTAATAAAATCGGGTTAAATTTGGCCTCTAGTTCCACTGAAAAAGAAAAATAAAAAATGTTTGGAAAATATGAATTTTTAATTTTAAACTGAGCTGAAAGGTCAAATTCAGCTAAATTTAACATAGAAAAATTAAAGCAGAATAAAACATTTTGTTCTGTTACATTCAACTTAAGTAACAGCATGCATGTTTATGGTTTAGTAAATATTCAATCCATTTTGGAAGAAAAGAGGGATTGTGAATTAGTTGCTAAGAATTGCATTTTTTAAAGAAACTGAAATGAAACTCATTTACTGATAGGGCCACTAGAAGGACAATTGGTGCAGGGGCTCAATTCAGAGGGGAAAGAATGGAAGCTAAAAGCTTTCACATAGAGAGATGAGGGGAGAAAAAAAGGATTAAAGAGGAATAGATAACTGATATGCTTCTGATTTTTCACCTTCACTAGTATTTTATGTGCCTCTGACTACTTTTCATGGGGCTATTTTCTTTATTGTAGGAATTGTTCTGTGCCTCAGAAAACGATGACAACTTTTGTACAGTGAAAATAAAAGTGGCTAAAATGAGGGGGGAACATAATGGAAGTGTAAAATGGCCTTGTCCTGTTTAACAAATAAGTTTGAGCACATTAACTGCCAGATTATTGTCAAGTGTTATGCAGATACCACCTAGATGCAGACTTATCCAAGTGCATCCACATTTCAAATGGTTGGTTTGAAGGGAGACAAAGATTAAATAGCACCTGCCATTATCTGTGTGCTTTCATGCATAGGTATAAAACTGAGATTACAATTTGGAAAGCCTAGTTCATCTGGGATCATCTAGGAATCTGCGGTTTGATATATATACATAATCAAACTGCTTATTCTGTATTAAAGGTAATTTAAAATACTTTAAAAAGAACTGTGTTACAGTTCTGATATGAACCTAAGAACCTAAGCAGTTTGAGAATTGGCAAAAGTTTTTATTCATAATAGGAAAATATAGAAAATATTAGGTAGATAACATGGAAAATGATTACTTGGAATTACTAACTCAAAAGGAGAAGTAAAACTATTGCTACTATGCATATTTATAGCACTGGGTAGTCTTTTATGCTCACTGCTGGACCCATAGAGTTCTACATATGATTTCAGACAATTAACACATTATTGCAATGCATCTATTCTCTAAATGAATGGGAATGTTAGTCATTTCACTCAATAACTGCTTTCACAGTATGGCTTGAATATTAATGCCGGGTATTTCATAAAACACCTGAATCATGTAAACATTTTTTGTAATGACAGATAGAATAGTCACATGGCACAATAGAATACTTGCCATACCAGTCATTGCACTGAGTGATTGAAACTCAGTCGTTTCACAGAACAACAGGTCACACATGATAAGGTACATATTTGGCCCCACTCCTTTGCTGCTTGCATCTCAGAGTGCATCCACCACATTTTGTGGTTGCTTTAGGCCAGACTGCTGAGCCCTGCTTAAGTTTCATGATCCTACTCCCAGCTTCCTGACATTTTTAAAAGCACACTGGGAGAGGGGAGCTGCTCTATCTGCATCCTACTCCTAGCAGATCAAGTGTTTAGTTTTCAGCTGGATTAGGTCCCTCACCCAGCTCAGGTGTACAAGTCCACACCAGGTGGGGGGGTGTGCAAGTAAGTGGAAGGGGGACGGCAGCATTCAGGTAGGGTCAGGCTGCCAGGAATCTGTGCTTTTGCTTCTTTCCAAAGGGAAACTTCAGACGTCTGAGAAAACAATCCTCAGTTCTGCATGAAATGTTCAGGGATGAATGGATCTTTACAGCTTGGCCACCTGTGTGAAAAAAACAACAGTCTAGACCTTCAGGGCTCTTATACGAAAAATCGTCTAAACCATTTGTCCATGTTTGTTTGGAATGTAAAGTGCTGAATTTGTTCTTGCAGAAAAAATACAGTAGGAATGATACCTGGGACAGGAGAAGATGCGAAAAACAGATGTTGCTTCTCTCAAATGGCTTAGGTGTCTGATTTACTCATTTCAGCACCAAATAACCAACAAAAGCCACTTACTGCATTATTATTTTCCTCCATCTATTAATTATATAAAAACATCAGCACTTTATTTAGACTTTAATTAACATAATCCAAGTACAAAGTTCAACCAGGGCAAGGACGCAGGGATATTGATTATCTGTCCTTTCCACCGGAGTCAAAAATCATTTCTGTGCTGCATTTATTAATACATGTTCATAGCTATGGCGCTGAAATCTATCACTGCGATCGACCTTTATTTTCAGGCAGTCAATAGCCATTGACCCATGCAGATAAATTACCATAGTGAATTTCGCAGTTGCTTGCTCAGACTCTTATATCGATAGTTGACCTACTGAGTGTTTATTTTTTTTCCTTCCCTTTTGCCTATCAAACATGTAAAATAATTCACACAGATTCAAACAAATACATAGATAAGCAGGTCACAAATCACTTTGCTGTTCTCTGTGCTTGCATGGGGACACATGGTATCTTTCTTATTTCTCCCTTTTGGTGTCAGCCAAACACCCATTTTGCTAAGGAAAAGGAGAGGGCAGGAATAGTGTTTCAAATAGATGGTACTTCAGATAAGAAATATGTTATTCTGTGGCTACAAAAGATGTCTCTCATAGTTTGTAGATACGAGTAAAATCTTTCTGAATGATCATAGCCTATAATGTGGGCTGCAGCATTTTGATCTTGATTTACATTTACACATGGCAATGTTTAGGTGTGATAGTATTAGATTCTTTTCTCTATTCTACTGAAGACCTACAGACCTGCTTGAAATATTGGATCTGAATCCGACCTTTCCTATAGAGTTTGAGATTCAGAAACAAAATCTTAATTTGATCCAGTTCTAATAATTTAAATAAATTCTGATTTGAAAATTCAAATAGTTTTTTGGACTGACTTCCCATTTTCTTCTTTGTTGCATAAAAAAAAATAATTAAATTGTCAAGAAAGAAGTGAATAGTAAAAAAATGATATGTCAGTTTGTTTGTGTCCTTTGTGCATTTGATTTGAAAAGGGCATGGTTTTTAGGCAACTTCAAAACTGTGTTCTGTTGTTGTTTCATTAGACAAAAAGGGAGTCTTAGCAAGCAGGTGGCCTGACTGTTACTGTGAGGAGCAACGTGTAAGTTCAGGGATGCGATTTCAGTGCATGTTTGTGCCATTGAACTGGAAAATCTATGACATTCAGTTTTAGTCTGTTTCCCCTAAAGTTAGTGTTTGGAGGCAGAATGTGAGTTTAATAGAAACTATCATGCTTGTTGTGTCTGATGGGATTATTATCAAATTGCATGATTCCATAGAAGACTTTGTGAGTTATTCGCATAATTTTTTTCCTTTTTTTTTCAGTTCCACATAAAAGTAATAGATTAAAGCTGAGACTTTTTTTTTTTTTTTTTTTTTTTGCCAGAGATGCAAGGCAGACCATGACTAGACTGTTTTGCCCTTAGCTCTCCTCTCTGATATCCACAGTGGCTGTATTTACATTCGTAAATGTTTTTTAAAAGCAATACTGTCGTTTTGAAGCTAAGGCTTTGCTAGTCAGGGCCCAGCAAATATCGAGGATATTAATCGAACTCAGTGGCTCTAATCATCCTCTACTGAGGTCTCCACCCAGCTCTCCTTTTCACCTGAGCCCTAGTTCAGCTCAGCCAAGGGCTAGCAGTCCTGGCTAAGCTACAGTGTGGGTGTGCCTGTCTTTGCTTCCTGAATTGATCTGCAACTTGTACTATGGCCTTGCTGCTAGTCCTCTCTTCAGCCAAATTTCCTGCTGATACTTGCAAAAGAATTTTGAATGAAAAGTTTCTCCAGAGGCAGAAGACTTGGTGGTGGAGCCAGAAGTCTGTTAATCTTATGACTGCCACTGGGTGCAAGAAGACTGACGAGCAATGGCAAGAGCTCAAGGAGGTAAAGGTCATGCTTCTGGAGACCTGGAACAACTGCTCTTTGTGTGAGACCTAGTAGGTGTGCCCTGTTACAGACATCTACAATGAACAAGAGAGAAATGTACCATGAAGCCAACCAGATGCTGGGACACCTTGGATCTCAGGACCAACCTGTTGGACGGTTTGGAGGAGACTGTATGTGCTGATCCACTTCTAAGTTCACAGTGCTGGGACCTGGCAAAAGGATACAATGAGGATATATCCAGAGACAATCCTCCAATCTGTCCCTTTTCCCACCCAACACGGGAAACTTGCTGTGGAAATGTCCTATACTGCCATCCTGGTAGGTGCAGCATTTTTCTTTAGATGCTTTCATGGGTGAAAGAAAAGGCTTTTTGTGGCTTTAGGGTGTTCAGTTCAGAGGAGGGATAAGTACTGCTGGTCTGCTGACTGCAAGGTCTGTTATATTTTCTAAAGCTATTCCTCTGCAAGAGTGGTCTCCTGCATGGTGACTAACCAACTCAAAAACTACCCACACAATTTCCACCCCTTAGTCCCTGCTACAAAGTCAGCTGCACTTGAAGCCTTACCATGGTAGTAGAGCCCTCCTAGGCTTTTCTGACATGATTCTGCTATGCATCAGTTCTCCCTTCTCTGCATGCAGTGGCTAATAAGCTGATGGTGTGATTGTCTTGCCTCACAAAGCAGTATTGCAGATCTCATCCCATTGCTTGGCCATCAAGAAATGAGTGACAAGGTAGTGGGATGCAAGGCAGACTATGGCTGAGAGAGTAGGAGTGAGGAGAGGACAATAGCCATTCTCCTAAATGCAGAAGCTCCTAAAATTTCATATGAGTATAGCAAAGGCAAGGGCCTGCCGCAGCCAACTGCGGATGTCAAATTTTGGGGTATCTCACATCCCAAGGACCACACTTCAGGGTCATTTTCTGGGCCCAAATCCTATGCCTGATGCACATAATCTCAGCAATGAGAAATTCCAGAGGGTCATGCTCTTTGCCCTTTCCCTTAGAGAAAAGAAGGCATTGGAAGTTGGGCATTGAGTGATTGAAGGTGTCCTGTAATAACTGATGGAGCCTTGGGGACTAGGTCACCCTGCTGCCTCTAAAGCACCTTCTACTCAACATAGTCCCAGCTGAGAGTGAGCAGGTGGGAATGTTTCCACAATGAAGAGAACATCAATAGTGTTATGACTCTGAAGTGGATTTTACTTCATCTAAACCATTAAGAGGCAAAGGAATTCAAATCCTGTCATCTTTTGTCATATGCAAAAGATAGGGAGGAAGGAAAGAATATCTGTATAATCAAGACCACTTCTATCTCACCTTTGCTAAGATTATCCCTGAGTTTGGAAGCTCGATATTCAACAGACAATAGCTATCTGGAAGTCTGCTCACTTACTTGTGCAAAAAAAGTAAAGCAAAATTAAAAAAGAAAAGAAGAATCTTAGAATTGAAGTGTTGATTTTGGGGGTTTTCCTGCACAGAGTCAGGAGTTGGATTCCATGATCCTTGCAGTTCCCTTTCAACTAAGGATATTCTAAATTTCTATGATTCAAGCAATTCTGATAAGACAAAAACTAATAAGGTAAATAGGAAAATTTAGTCACTGCAGTCATGTTTATTATTGCACAGTAACATAATATGATGATATATAATAATTCTAAAGATGAAAATAATGTTTCCTTTTTGAGGTTTGTGTTTGTCAGTGGGATTGCAAAAGAGATAATTGTACTTGCAGTAGACAAGGCAATGAATAGTAACAAATTGTCTTCATTACGATTTTTTTTTAATGCTATAACCAATGGTCTTCCAGCACTTTGTTTGCAAAAATCAATGAAAACTTGCACAGTGAACTTTAATAGACTTCATTATGTTTTGGGAGGATAAAACCTTCTGCTTGTTCCCTTGTTTTCCTTATCTGCAGTCCCCTATCTCTCTCATCTCCCACAATGATCAGTGTTAGAGGCAGTTATGTCAGAAACTTAATTCCTTCCACTTTGGAATGAACATGAATTAGCACAATACTTTTAGGGTTTTGTCATGCAAAATATCTCAGTGACTTTCTTGTTGTATGGATTGCTTGTAGATTAAATGCTCGTGTAAGTCACAGTTTATGACATACTAATACATTAAATAAATCATGAAACTCTGTTATTCTATTTTAAGTGGCTCATGTAGGTAAGTAATACAGCCTTTTAGGAAATTTGCATAATAGAGGCTTTTTCCTCTTTGGCAAAAAGAGGATGCCTAAAAGAAAATTCAAGGAGAAAAAGTCCGAGGCAAATTAGTTTTGAAGGTGAGATAAGGAAAGGATTTTAATTTGTGCCTGGGCATAAGATTACAAGATGCACACAAGTCCCTCTGTACAGATGTTACCATTTATAATACTGCTTGTCCAATCTGAGGTTTTTCCACCCTGCGGCTTTTGCCCTGATTCACCCCTGACCTGCCCCTGGGGCATTGAGGCGGGGGTCTTTTTGGGACCCTCTCTTCATCACTCTTCATCTTCTTCAGGGTACAGGGGGCACATAGTTACCCAGAGTTTGACTGTACTCTGCAGTCTAGACCAAGATACAAGCATTGTCCAAACAAAACAGGCCTATCTTAAAGAGAGACTAAACATTTCTACTGGAATTCAGGGGGCAGAATTGATATGGGGAGCATAGAATGGGGTAATAGGGTTAGAGGTTAGAGAGTTTCTGTGTTAAGGGTAAAGAAATGAAATGTTGCTGCTTCTAAATCTACTTCTGCTATATAACTACTTATAAAACTTATAAAAATTAGAAAAATCAAATAGCCAGATGGACTTTAAGGCATCACAAGTGAAAACTGTCCTTTTAGTGGGTAAGGGTGGTAGGAAATAATAACTACATTTGTATGAAGTAGATGTGATATGGTCATAGGCACAGTACAAGTCACGGTTTATTTTATACTTCAGTCAAATATTTGTGGAGGAAATGGGTCTACTATTTGCTTAGCCTAGGAGCTGAGGAAGCCTGGTAGGATATCAGCAAACCTTTCAGATGTACTGTGCCATCTCAGGAGACTGCAAGTGAACAGTCCCTCCGGTTGTGCTTTGCCTGAAAGACTGTTTCTTGTAGTTGAGTACATCTGTGTGCAAGATATTGACTCGAAGCAGGTCTGAGAAGCAGAGCAAAAGAGAATCAATTTAGAGGAGAAAGGATTTCCTCCAGGTTTGTCACTGGGCCAATTGCTTTTGTCTGTATTAGGTTTTCTTTGGAGACTTTCTGTAGAAGAAATAAACAAAATTCACTCTCACTGCTAACTTAATATAATTCAAGATGTTTCCATTGCAAAGAGTGTAAAGTACAATTGGGTGTTCTAATCATTGTAAGTACTGTATAATTAGTCTTCCAAATGAATGTTTCCACTCATCAGGATGACTAAATAACTTGTTGAGTAAAATTCTTAATTTACATAACTAAAAGCCAATAATGGCTTCATCTCCGTTCATCTGATTGTATTCTGATTTTATATCCACATTTCATTGGCCACCTGCCACTCTCTAAAGGATAGGAGGTAATTAGAACCAGTGATAGTGCACTATTGTTATACTTTTTACAGCACAGATGTAGTTGGGTGCTATCATCATATCTGTTACAATTTTGAGAATAATATTGTTATGTGCCTGCTGACCATAAATTTAATTGGAAATGTGAATCCATGGAAAATGCATTTTAATCTCTGCATCATAATACGTTTTGCTTAACATAATGGCACTTCGAAGTTTTAGCAGAATATGTTACCTTGTGTGCAGACAGCAAAATCTCTGTTGCCTCTAACTGTTGAGTATATGCGTATACTTGCACACAAAATTTTTCACTGTAATAAAATAACATTATATTTTACGTAAGAATGTGGCCGTCCCTGGAGGTTTTTAAGATAAGACTGGATGTGGCACTTAGTGGCATGGACTAGTAACCACAGCAGTGTTGGATCAAGGGTTGGACTTGAGGATCTCAGAGGTCTTTTCCAAGCTGGTTGATTCTATGATTTTTGATTCTATGATAATAATATAATATTCACTCTAATAATGTATTATATATAAAAATATATTTTATTCTATTAACATAATATCATATTATTATAAGTAATATAATACTACACAAAATAATATTTAAAGTATACTGAAGTAATGAAAATTAGTATTAAATAATAATTATTGCTATTCTGACTTCTATATTGCATTTCACATGGATCAGGTGATACAGCACCATAATGAATAATAAATTACTTCAAGTAATAAAATTGTTTACATGTAACTATATCTTAAAAATGACTGTCAGACAACCTTATTTAAGTGTTCCATTTCACTGTAATACTGAGGGGGTTTGGGGTTTTGTGCTTTTTAGTTTGTTTTCTTAATTCGGCTACTACAAATAAAATGCATAATAAACCTTGAAATAAAGCAGATTATACTGTGGAAAAAACTGGAAGAGTGTATTAGCAAAGAGATGGAGAAAATAAAGACCTTCTTTGAATGACTGCTGATCTCAGGCACAGTTTTCTTGATACGTTCAACACAGATAATATCCTAGATAGCAGAGTCAAACGTTTCATCACCTTCCTCAGTGCTGAATCTGATCTATATCCTGGATTCTGCACCAGTAAAAGCATTTTGAACCAATTCTCTCTACTTCCTGAAATGTCATTTTGAAATCAATCTGTTAAATAAACTTTCTGACAATTCCAAATTGACCAAAATGGTTAGTTGCTCTAAAATCTTAATTGTATTGGGATACTTATAGGTTAAACTTTTTATTTTTTTAGTAACTATGGAGTTGGTTTGTCCTGAAGCTCTACTGCTTCTCTGGATTAAGGGAATATCATCTCCCTTTTTCCCTGATAAGACTGAAAAAAAGTCACAAGTCACATATGAAATTTCTGTCTTTTTTTTTACCTCCATCATTTTACATCAGTTAATGGCTTTGCTCAATTGGACAGTAGGATATGCTATAGCAATAATGGTCAATAATTAGGACTCTCTTCACTTTGCTTTGTTTTCTGAGTTTGAACTGCCTCAGCCCTCTCTCCATCAGTCTTTTTTAAATTTTGTTGTGTTCACTATCGATGCATACCTTCTTGTTTTAGACTTGCTATTCCCATTTTTCATGTCTTTGACAATGTGGCGGTACTTCCTTCTTGCTTGATTCACTGTTTGTCTTGTTCTGCACTCCTCAAAGTACTCTTCAATAATAAAGATTACAAAGTTTGTCTTAACTGTACTTAAAAATATTTTTTACCTTGTCTAACTGTTTTGGAGTTCCACAGTGGAAATTAAAAACAGCTTTAAAATTTTCAGCCCCTGAGAGAGAAGTAGCTCAGTTGTCAGTTCAGTCATGTTGTAAAATAGCATACATTTGACCATTTTGTGTAGAGTAAAAGCTAAACTGATGAGCTATCTGGGAACCAAAAGCAGGATTACAATTTCATAATCTCGCTTCTTTAGTAAGCATAGATTATCTGTTCCTACTGGAAGATGATAAGGTGATGAAAAATAGAGGCATGAACTTTACACAATGATTAAGAAAAGCCACAAGGAGTGGGGAATGAATTTTTTACTTAAAAAAAAAAAAAGGGGAGTGGGTTAGAATTGTTTGCTATAAATCAGTTTGTCTATCACATGGTTGGTATGCCATGGGGAGAAGGTATTTATGTCACTTAACCAGGTTTGTGAGGTCAAATACTGGCATCAATGTTTGCTTTAGGTGTAGCACAAAGCCTATTTAGAATTGACTTTTAAATAATAGAATTAACGTGCAAGAGGAAACTTGAGGAAAATCTGCCCGGAGTTAGGCTCAGGAAGATTTATGTTGGCAAGCACTAGAAGGCAATGTTGTGGGTGTGTAAAGGAAAAAGAAGTGTACTGCATGCGAAGAGCTCGCACAGACATTGTGCAACTATTTTAGAGCAGGAATACAGAAGAATATTAGCAGCTACTTGAGGCAGATTAAGAAACAGTCATTAGTACTGTGATAAATTGCTGATGACCTGGTCATTCAATTGACGACAGTAATTGAAGCACCAGATTCTGGAAGAAAAAGTACAGGGAAGGGAAAGGAAAAAAAAAAAAAAGGAAAACCCCAAATAAAACAACAAAAAATGCAATCCCAAATCCTAATCTGATCTATGTGATCAAAAAGGTGTAGCAATGAACAATAACTTACATTGCTTGAGAAGACTTTTCTGCAAGGTATCCTGTAGAACCATTTCCTGTGACTAATCATAATCTGATGCGGATTTAAATAACAATGAGTAAATCAATAAAGCAGGACATTATATTTTATTTTTTTTGAGGTGATGTTTGCCTTAAAAAAAATCACTCATTTTTTTTTTCTCCTTGATATTTCACAGGGGTGCAATTATCACCTCTTTACTTGACTGCAAAAGAGAAATGTTAAAGTTGGAATGGATTTCCTGTTCTTCTTCCACACTGGAGGGAAACCTTACTTATGTAGTTTGTTAATGGTGATCTGGTTGAACAACTTCTTGGTAGATTCATAGCCAAGGAATTTTTTTCCTTTATTCTGTGGAAGCTTTGTAAACTGTGGAAACGTGCATATTTTATGTCCTTTTCTTTCCTTATCCTGGATAAATATACCCAGCTTATTGCTATACATTCCCTAAGTTGCTTCTATTTAATCACCTGACTTCTCTTTGAAGATATCTTAGGACTTGTCATTATGATTAATCACATTGCTAACTCTTTGTTTCTACTTTAGTTAATTTGTCACTGACTATATTGTCATTTTGCTTTCCTTTTACTTTACAATTAGGTTTGTCTCATTTTATTCTCGTCCTAGACATATTTTTTCCTATTATTATCCCTTTACATTTTCTTATTCCCTATCAAGATCAAAATATGTTTTACCCTCTGCTATCAATGTTCACTTACATAGCATTCTTTATTGGTGCATGCTCTTCTTTTAGACAGTTCAGCTGATATGTTTTTTCTTGGAGAATTCTGACATGAAGAAACTTTTCTGATCTCTTCTCGTGACTGTAGCTGAAGTACTCCTCTGCCTTTTTTTCCATTCTTTAGCCATAGACTATGACTTTGTATTTGCTCTTCATTCTTTTAGCATTTAAACTATTTTCACTTCCATTTGGTCTTTTTCCAGTTGAACACTTTGGTCCTTTTTTTCCCTCATCCAGTAATCATGTGTGATCTGCTATTCATCATTCCCACATGTCTAATTAACCTGCCTTTTACAGATTTATGCCTCCTTATGGCTGGGTTTTCCGCTGATGTTGTCTAGATGAGTGCATGTGGCTCTCCATACTTAGATTTTTGAAGGTGGGGTGTGCAACACATTCCTGATCTGTACCCACCATCCTTGTTTTTCCACTTGAATGAGTTTATTTAAAACTAATTAAATGCTAGTGCATTTTGCATACGACACTACTCTACTTTAGCCAATTTGCATATTCAGGCTAAGAGTAACAACTGCACGAAGTTTTCCCTCTGTTTTCAGAGGTAAAGTGAAAGTCTTCTTTGTAACTCACATACCTGGACAAGTGAAGAATTTTATTTTTTCTTTCTGTTATGTAGAGAGTCTTCATGTTATACACAGTTGCTGTAGTGACTTAACCCAAACCTTTTATTGTGCCTCTGGCAGAGAGAATGTTTCAAGAAAAGATTCTTAACTGATTTACTTCATTACAAATCTTAATGATTTACTTCATTAATTTGAAATTTTTGTTGAAAATTACTCTTTGGTAACTAACACAATTCAGGCAGACAGGACCTTTCAAAGGCTTGACAGTTTTTGAGACTGGGAGGTTATAATGACTGTTTATCAGCATTTTCTCCTCTGAACCTTTGCTGGTGTAGAAATAATAGATGGGATTTTTGAGTACCTAAAGCTCCTCATCAACCTGCAAAGGAGCTTGATCTTCTTAGTGAAGACTCTAATGTCCTCTTGTCTAACAGCAAAAGCAAGTATCTGACTCCTTCAGCCACTACCCCTTTGTGTATTGCAGGTTATTTATTGACCTTTTGGGGTTGGGTTGGGTTTTTGTTTCTTTGTTTGTTTGTTTTTCTGGACTACCCATCCCAGTTGCTTCTTACATCTTCTCCTAAGAACTGAAATTCAGGTCTGAAGGCATTTGCTTTGGGACATTCTTTTTAATAATGTTACCTTCTGTTCAATGGGAGTTGAAGGCACTGGCAAACTTTCTTCTCTCTCCTTATGCTGTTGCACAGAGACTTCCAAAAGAAACAATTGGTTTATGCTGATTGTGTCAGTGTAGTCAAGATTTCCAGTGCAAACCTTGTATATTAAACTTATAAAATATTTAGACCCCCATATGACTATTCTCTACTGCATTTATGAAGCTGGTTTACAAAGCCACCTGCTTTCATGTAGAGGTCAGGAATTTGCTATTCAGACAGTCTTTATTGCACCAAGCTGATCTAATTTAACTTTCTTCATCCATACTTGTCAACCCATGGTTTAACTTGGCTTTTTAGGTCCCTATCATGGGTAGTGACATTGCCTATTTTCTTAGGGGTTTAAATAGATCATGAGAGGACTTGAGGAAACCTCCTCTGTTAAAAATCAGCTAGAGGGTAGGGAAGATGGGAGCAGCTCAAGGGAATCACCAGAAGGCTTCTTGAAAATCAAAGCTGCATGATTGTGATAGGTTTCTGTGCTAACTACTGGTTTTAGATGAATCTCATGGCCGAAATTTCACTGGGAAATCTGCTTGCATGGTGAGAGCTAACTTTAAATAAGACATACTACCTGCTTATATCTAAGCTTCATAGCAGTTGACTGTCATATTGCACAATAGCTGTAACAAACAAACATGGTATTCTCAATGGTTCTCCTCAAGTTATTTTGCTAAATTAGGAAAAGAAAACCAACAAATTGTGATGATTAACCCTATTGCTGATATTTCTGTCCTTTAAGGATGAGTTTAAATGGCACAATGCAAAAGAATACCTAAACACTGGCTTCATTCTCCAGAGTTATTCTGTTAAATAATGTCACACTCTCCTCATTACATGGGGTGAATGTTTAAAAAAGGTACTGAACCTGCTTATGCTTTCTGAAGATAAGTAGCAATGTTCTTTGCTGTCTCAAGTGGCAATCTTCTTATGCTTTCAACTATGGTGTGAAAATATTTTATTTGCAAACCTCTGTGTGGTATTAATGAGATCGCCTAATTATTTAGTCCCTCTTAACATCCTCATAGCACACTTCTATTTAAAAGAATTTTGCAACTAGATGTGAATTAGGAAAAAATTTTTTTTTACTTCTGTAAATATAACCCAAGGTCAATAACTTACAATTATCGGTATTGTAAAAGAAAAGGATTTGTCTCTGCCACATTTTTTTTTTAGTTTTTTATTAGTAGTTTTATGTTAAAATCTTTGCTCCAGTTTTCACTCAATACTCAGTCCTGCTGAAGATCTCCTCTAATGAGATGCTAGTAGTTCTGCAATAAATTATTTTTACTCCCTATTTGTATGGATTTCTGACCTGTGGTATATCTTCTGGGTCAGAAAAGGTACCAGCCCTGAAACTCCTAGTGAAGTTCCATTGTTCAATGTAACATTTGTTATTGTTTCACTCCTGTTTATTAAAACACTTGAATTGTGACATTAGCTTTAAATTGAAGAATTTGTAACATGTAGCACAAGTCTGTGACATAACTCCTAAAGTTTATTTCTCAGGATAACATTGAAGACTTTAATGTGTCCTACAAATGAACTTGAACTGGTGTTTACAAAGATTGTGGAAGAGGTGTGCATAGATTTTCTACTAATATCCTTGCACTTCAGTGTAACCTACTGTGGTGCTTAGTCCTTCAAAGAAGTCTGCTCTGTAAAGTTAGTGCTAAGGGTACTTTTATAATCAGTACACCTTTCATTTCCTAGCTCAACATTAGGTCAATAATGAACTTCTTCATTTTGTGTTGGTCTTTTTGAAAAAACACAGAGGTCTCTGAAACACAGTTCACTGGAAGTGGGAAATACATGAAACTAACCTGGCTAAGCTAGGGAAGGTTGATATAGAGCTCTGCTACTGAGATGTGTACTCTATGACCACAGATAAAGAAGAATTAGAAGTGGTAGCAGATAATCAGAACAAATACAAATTTTTAAATGGAAGTAAAAGGCTTTGTATGCCACATCCCAGAGGAAAAATTTGGAAATAATAAAAAAAAATAAACTAGCATCTCGAAAGGCTGACATACTGGAGGTAAGCACTGTCACTAAAACGTGGCATTACATAAAACTCCATCAGGCAGACTAGACAAACTGTGGCAGAGAACTTGGAGGAGAAATGACCACAGATTACCTTCCCCTTCAGGTCTAACTCAATTCAAATAGTCTGGGAAGCATTACTTTACTTTTTTTCATTAATAATAGCACTTTAAATGTTTTTGAGCCACGAAGCCAATGGTAATGGGTTGCATCTTGTGCAACTGTCACATAGGGAGGGGTACAACAAGAGCATTAGGGACTCAACATTCACTATTTTCCATAAGAATTGTCTGCTTAGAATGGTTTATTGGTTCCTGAGCTTGTTGTCTCTAGAGTAAATACATTTTTCATCCTACTGTGAGCAAGACTTTGATTGAAAAAGCTAAAGATCACATGTTGAAGATGAAGTGTAATAGAATTCGGGAAGAAAACTGTCCCTATAGTTGGATACTTCTCTTTGATGTAAATATTTAATATGTATGAAGAGCCTTGGCCTTTCCCCAGCAGTGCACACAAAGAGGAGTGTTGCTAGTTATTTACCCCACAGAGCTTTGGAGAAGCCTGACTGAATTGTCTGAGTAACAATTTGTATTTTGTTCTTCTCCCTGGGCTGTACAAGCCAACACTGTCTCTTGTTTGCTTAGTCTGCCAGATTAAAATTACAGTATATGGCAATTGAAAGGCCACTGATGTGCTCTGGACCCATTCATTTTCTGCAGACCAGTTATAGTTTTCATTAATTTTACTGTGTGGACTGGGACTCTTTCATAGCTGCCTAAGGGGCTTGGAGAGTTGCATAAAATCAAGGGCACCTAGGTCTCCAGATGCTAGAGAATAAATGGAAAAGGAGGGAAAAAAAGTTTTCCTTCACTGGAATCTGCAGAAGATGCTGAGGTAGTGTAGGGCAGTTGCACAAGGAGACAAATCACCTCTTAGAGCTATAGCTGAGTGACAACTGCTTTGGAGATCCTTTTTTCTCATCTTCAAATGGCAAATCCTACAGGAAAGGACCAGTCCCATACGAGGTCTGATGGCACACGAAGCAGTAGCAAAACTGTCCTCTGCTAAGACTATGGAGAAGGAAGCAGTTATTCCTCCTGTTTCCTGATGTTTCAAGATGCTGTTAGGATTTAGGTTAATATTAAGATAATATTATATAAAGAAGAAATTACAGATAGAACATAAGCATGTTAAAACAAATGCTTATATTGTATTATTAATAGGCTAAGAGATAAACTGCAGGTTTTTAATTCATTCTTTTAACTTATGCATTCACTTTGATTATAGAGACATAATTAAGATGGGTAATTACAAACCCTGTGTTTCCCAGTAATGTATTCATGCAATAGTAGCTATAGCATTTTACAATATCAAGCTCATATGTAAAGCAAATTATCTATTTAGTTGGAATGATATCACTAGAGCCAAATTAAATTCTCTGATAAGCACAACTATTCATTAGTTGGCTGCACATTATCTAAAAGCCACTTGTATCTCAGTAACAAAGTTGGAATATTATCCATCCTAGATACATTTGCTCTCAAAAGCATAATACGCGAGTTTAACTAGATCAGTTGAGACCATTTTGGTTTTCGATTTCCTAATTAACTTGACTTAAATTGCTGCTGACACATCTGTCTTAGAGTTGGTTTCACTGAGTTTCTGATCTGCTGCAAACTCTCTTTCTTAGGCAGGCTAAAGTTTACTTCTGAAACGCAAAAAGGAAAAAGGAGTTTTCAATAAGTAGCTGGGTCAGTTTCTTTGAATCGATTGGTTTGTGCTGTTTAATTTTAAAATGCACTTTTAATGGTATATTAGGTTCTGAACATGCTGGAGAGGTGTCTTCAGGTATTTAAATCAAAATAAATAAAATATTGACTAAACTGAACTCAGTAGCTCAGTGAATTAAACTGAAGAGTCATATTGCATTTTCAAACAATGCATTTGTAGGGATTTATTCCAGTTCAAAGCAATGCTTAAAACTCTCCGTTTTCAATTGATTTGGTGCAAATTTTATGTGCAAGAACAAAATCTGAGAGGTGCTCTTACACTAGTCTGAAACCTGCAGGATGATTTTCCTTTACCTTAAGCGTTGTGATTTCTTCTGTCGTCTTCCAATTTCTTGGTACACGATGTAGTTTTTTCATAGGCCAGTGTCAGGAGAAAGGTGGGACAGTAAAGAACTCTTTTTCTGTCCATAGCATAATATGTTATGGACAGTGCTTCTCCTCATAAATAAATGATAGGATCCTCCACACCTACATCTGTCCTGGATAATGCCTTTGGCCTGGTAATTTCAAAACAACTATAAAAACAATGGAGGAGAAATTCCTTCTTACAGTTTCAGTGTTTCATAACAATTGTCTGTGACACACCCTGATGCAGAATTCCAGGTTGATAAGACAGTACAGTAGCTGGGTATTTCCTGTAAATCTGAGTAGGAAGTTTTATCCAGAAGACATCAGTTTTCAGTGGTTTACTGGGTAAAAAAACCAAACTGGATGGCTGAGCCCAGAGAGAGGTGGTGAATGGAGTTAAATCCCTTCAACTGCCTCAAAGGAGGCTGCAGTAAGGTGGAGGTTGATCTTTTCTCTCAGGTGACAGGACAAGAGGAAATGGCCTCAAGTTGTGCCAGGGAGGTTTAGATTGGATATTAGGCAAAATATCATCATAGAAAGAGTTATATATATTATTTTATAAACAATTAACATTCTTGGTTTATGCATTGTGAACCTGCCTATAGAGTGCTGTTCATATCGGTTAGGTCTGCTGATATAAATATTAGTATTACTTTGTTTCAATGAAAACCGGTGTATATAAGTGATTTGAGGCAAAAAACAAGACTTTAATTTTAATCTGTTTCTGACTTTGTCTGATTTAAAGACATATAATATCTACAGTAGCAAAAGCTATATTTTTATTAAACTTTCTGTGTTATTCTTACCCATTATTTAACATATACATGAAGATAAATATATATTGATGCACTAACTATGATCTATTTCTGAAATAATCTTAGAATTCAGGGTCAAATAGACCAAGTGTTTGGTTTTGGTTTTTTAAATCAGGCTCAACTCCTCTTCTGGAATAGTTTGTATTAAGCAAATGCATTGTAATTGAAAGGAGCTTTCACAGTAATGAGTGGAATGGAAGCACACATCTCTAGTGTTTCAGATTTGTTTGGGATAAATAGCACTAGCCTATAGATTTATTTTTTTTTAAGTAAAAAAAGAAGTTACTTCTATGATCCTCCAGTAACCCAGAGCTTTGAGTTAGATTTCCCAAACCTTTTTAAAAATGAGGTTTCTAGTCACTAAGATCAAATATAAAGTAGAAAAGCAAACTTCTTAAAGTGTAGAGAAAATACAAAGTAAGTTGAAAATAAAATGGGCTTGTAAGCCTATATCTTTTTTCAGTTCTGTGTTCTTTCAGGGTGAGTCCTTTTCTCTAGTCTTACTTTCAACCTAGTAAATTGGTGCCTTTCTTTCTACACAATCTAGCCCGGGTCCCTAGGAAAAGCCTTACTTTCTTTCCCCCTGAAATCTGTCTCTGCATGCTCACTGCTTAGATGAGGAGTCTTCTGGCCTTTGCTGGGTGAAGTCTCCCTGCCAACTCTCTCCCATATTATAATATCCTTTTGCCTTCTGCCTGCATCCATAATTTTTTCTTAGCAACAGCTTAGACAGTAAATTATTTAAACCTTTTTAAGATGCAGATGTCTGTTGGATGCCTTTCCTTCTTTACATTTGAACTTTTGTCCTGTGGACTAAATGCGTTTCTGTTGTCAAATGCTGGAGTTCTTATCCCTATGCCAAGGATCCATCTACCCTTAAATCTCTTGTTTGCTGGCAGCTTGCCAGACAGGCCAGAGCTAAATGAATACCTGATGTGGCTGATACCAGACAGACAGATGTTATATAATCAGATGAATATATGAGAGTACAAACTGTACTGAGGTTTTGTAAGGAAGGTAAAATGCTCTAGCAGCCTTAGCATCTCGTTTTTATTGATGTATTTTGTGTTAAGTAGGGAATTGCCTGTGAACTAACACAAGGCTAGAAAATGCCAGGTCATAAATACCAGAATATTATACAGGACCTGAAATTAATGGGAAGAAGGACCAGAATAGCCCATGGCCAGAATTTTCAGAGCCCTCACTTGAGATCGGGAAGACCAAGATTAAGGTCTACTCCAACATGTCTAGTCACAAAGTTCCCATCTGCAAAAAAGTAGTGTGGAAATAAATAACACTGTGTGGTCTTTATCTTCCCTGAAGTCCTTACCAGAACTGTCCTTTTAACTTCTGTGTTCTTTTCCTCCTCCTGACTTACACACTACTCTGCAGGCTACAGTGAGGAGTAACTGCTGTGTGTAGACCACAAGGAGAATGTTTTCACTTGATTCTCCGTCGACATATAATACAAAGGTTTCCCAGAGTCAGAAGGGACAGAATAAAAATCAGCTTTATATTTCCATGTTTTAGTGTAGTGAGATTTTTTTGCCTCTTATTTGAAATCAGCAAGGACAACAGCAACGACTGTTGTGCCTGAAAGAAGCAGTTTCTGTCCTTAATAATTGTGGTATTTTCCACCTTCCTTCTCTTTAAAACTGAATCTTGTAACTGCAAATGAAAATGAATGCCATAATGGTAGTATAATCTGCAGGCTAGGTTGACCCAGTGTTTTACTGTTGTGGTAGAAGTAGATATTATAAATCATTAAATATTTAGAACTATGCATTCCAATTATAACAAAATGTCAATTCTCTTCCTACTGCAGTAGTTAGTACTAGACATGAGAATCATGTTTTAATCCTAAGGTGTTTGGTTGGGTTTTTTCTGGTGCAAATTGCACCTAAGAGATATAGTGAGAAATGACACTCATAAGCAGTAGAAAAGAATTTATCAAGCACCAGCTGCATACATCTTAAAATGACAGATAAGATACAATTGAAAGACAGTTTTATATGGAATGAAATAAGTGAAATACCAGCAATAGTTTAATTTTGAGTTTGTTTCCCCCACTCTGAATCATGCTAGTTAACTACATTTGCAAAATTAAGCTATTTAGCATAGGTGCTCACCTAAATCAAAGTTACCCAACTGAAGTAAGACCCAGATCCAAAAAAAGCATTTGAATATAATAAGAATATCTCATTCCACTGATTCAAAGATTCTAAGCCTGAAAACTGTGTTTCTCTACATCCTGTGTATTGTATCCTTGTTGTTACAACCTGCCCCAGAATGGGAGGGTAACCCAGGTTCTTATTAACAAATCCCTTGGGACGGCTTAGAGTGAAATGACACTGAAAAATTGGTGTTTGTAAACATAAATATGTAGGGTTTATTTTAGAATAATTTTGTTTCAAAAGTAAACAGGTATGTTGCCATTTTGGGTTTTATCATCTATAGTAATACAGTAATATTAAAGCATAAAAACAATACTTAAGGAAACATATAAGGAAAGGAAGAAAAAGAAAGGATAAAAGTGTAAAGGCGTATATATAGTCACTGCCTGCTAGATGCAGTGATGAAACTTGGTAGTTGCAGCCTCGATATATATTGATTGAAGCAATGGTCTTTATCTGTTGGGGGTGGGGGAAGCCCACCAAACTCAAAGATTTATGAGTTATTATACACTTCAAACTTATATGGGAACACCTTGTACCTCCCCTGGGCCTTGGAGTTTTACAGTGGATGGTGTCACGGGAGGTGTTACAAATCTCTGACACCTCCTAAGACATTACAGCTGCCTAGTATGTCAGCATCAGTCATGATCCATCATGGTCCAACATTTGAGATGAATAGCCCAGGCTAGATGCGAAATGTCTTCCAAGGTCCCCGGAGGGATTTTTACAGCAAAGTCACATGTAAGGGAGGACATTGGCGTGATAAGAAGGATTATCCCACCTCATAGGATTTGCCTCTTATTAGCCTCTTCCCTTATCTGGAAATCCAGTTTGTAGCTGCAGGTATGCATACCCTTCTGCACCTGGGAGGATGGGACAATGGCACTCACTTAACTGACCTGAAGGTCCTTTAGCAGCAGGCATATTCAGGGAGGGATAGGCTTTGCTGGTTGTGAAGCTGTTCCTTTTCAGTTTGCAGAAGACTTTTGGTGATCTTACAGAGTTTAAACCATTAACTCTTTCAGTCTCTGACACCTGTATGTTGGGCCCTGCCCCAATGTACTGAATAGCTACAATTCTCCTTCATTTTATGGATATGTTTGGTATTAGAGATGCATACCAGAATGAGTAGAGGATGCTTCTACCAGGGATCAAAAACATGGCTGCATGCACTTAATTTAGGCAGGTGACCTTGACATTTTGCCAAGGTTTTTATCAAGGTTAATTTGCACAATAAGACAGCACTCGAACTTAACTAGATCAACTTAATGCTTCTGTTAATATCATGCTGTTAAGTGTTATTTGCTACAATACTTTCCATGTCAAGTATTATATATGAAAAAGATTTATTACTAGGTAGTAAACAATTCCCATCACTGGCTTCATTAAAGAAAAAATATATTTCCAGTGTGAAAGATAATTTCAAGAACGTAGTTAAAAAAAGAATTGGAATCTGGATGATTCAGTTTAGTTTACATTTCTACACTGCCCCAGATACTTTTTAACATAGTATATAAGAGACTATATAAGAGACTACTTCAGAACTGTTGGTTTTGTCTGGTTGGTGAACTGAAGCAGCAGTCATTGAAGAGAATAAGGTGAAGTTGGACTTTTGATCTGTGAACTATCTTGTCCAAGTCTGTGTATATAGAGACAATAGACTCCTTGAAAGAAGAGAACAAGCTCTCCTCTTCTGCTAAGGTATGTTAATATCTCAGGAAGCAGTAGAAGAAAGAGGACCTGTTTTGTTGATAGGAGCTCTCTATCCTGCTGTGCTGAGCTCAGATTCCAGATGAGAAAGAAGAAAGTAAATGGAGATTCAATCCAGACAAGGATTTTGGATAGGTCATATCTCCTTAGTGTTGCTATGGTACCTAGTAAGTAAGGATACATCTGAAACCCAGTGATATAATCTGACCAATTTATTGAAGACCACGAAGCTCATGGAAACTCTTTTCTAGTTGCAAGTTGATTAGCATTTTGGATTCTTCTACTGTTTACAAGACTTTACCAAATAGTCTGCTCAAACAGTTTTCAATGAGACAATTCTCTTTAGTCTGTTTGTTCTGATTGCTGGCTTTTCTTTGCATCCAATGTTTATTGTTGGTTCAGCTTGGATGTCTGAAACTTGTAAAGCAAAATAGTCAGTGGTGGATAATGTGAGTAGCAAATATCCTTGTTCCCATGTGAGCAGGGGCAGAAGTGTATTCACATAAAACTTTCTTACAAATAAATCTCTTTTCTCTTTATAAAGTTAACTTTGTAACAGATAGTCAAATATAGAGCTTTAAAAGTCTCCACATTTATAGAATGTTTTATTAACTGACATTGGGGCTGTCCCAGTTTTAGGACTTGGGAGTCTCCTGGATTTGATTAAGAATTGTCAGAATGGTGACTCTAAATTTATCTTGATTGTCCCACACTTTTAAATCTTACCAATTCCCTCAGGTAAAATTGGAGGTGATTTGCTCTATAATATTCTTTTGGGAAAGGGATGGGAGGAAGCTCACATATTGTGAAAAAATCTGAGCTAAAATGATTAACATGTGAGACAAAAAAGATGCCTGTGAATTTTTCCTCTAGTTATATATTCCTCCTCACAGAAATGTAGTGCACACTATAGAGATTTAGATGTTTTTGAATTATTAGTTTCAGTTCTGTATGCAATCACATCCCTATGGGTAACATCTATAAATATTCTTCAGTTTTTCTACACTTCTGCAATTATTTAATCTGAAAACACTGGCTTTATTTGATTTATGCCAAAGTGTCAGCTGAGGATTTGGCCTGTACTACCTCACACTGCCTTAAGAAGGCTAGATTATTTACATTGAAAAATTATATTGTCCGTTAAACTATTTCAAAGATATGAAAACTTGAAGCTTCACTCTGTCTTTCTAAATGCAAGGCCAAATCTTAGCTTATACTTATAACAAAGCAAAAAGGCAACAAAAAGAGAAAGGAACTCCAGTTGGTCAAGTATATATTATGCCAATTAAAGGACTCTACTTTGAAAATTACATTCAGTTCTGAATTATGCAACCCTGAAAACATAGAAACAAAGCTCCTGCTTCTTTTCTGACACTTTCATGATAATACTAATTCACTGAAAGGCATACAGGCAATGTAGCTGACAATGGCAGGCATGAGTCATATTTTGTGAAGAAGAAAGAGGGTTAAAGGGTTTTAGAGAAGCTCTCTTGTTCCCTTCTTAGTGAGATAAAGGAGAGGGAAGCAATGTTTTCCAGGTTAGGAGTCCCAGAAACAGAACAAAGGCAGAAGTAAAAGGAAAAGCCTCTGAAAAGTACATGACCCTTTCATGCTTGAATCTGCATATCAGACTACCTAAATCTCTCTCATTTGGACCTGATGGTTTTGATAGGCAGGGAACTACATGGAATAAATGAATGAATAATACAAAAACCCAGGATTGTCTGCAATATAAATGATATAAACTTAAGCTTATTCCAAGGTTTTTATGAAAGGATGGTTCTTGACAGATGCTTAGAGGTTATCAGAGGGAAAGTCATCCTATGTTCATCCTACTTCTCATAACTTTACCCCGAAGTTTCTCTAACGACCGTTGTTGGATACTTGATAGTGGACTACACAGGTTTGTAAACCAAATCCCGGGGAAATCACCTGATCACTTATGACTCTAGTATAGATCCTTGTGTTGGCCTTTTTAGCCACGAGCGCGCTTGTAACAAACGTGGGTATAGCCCTTCCCAAATCTTCGTTCGTGAAGCCTAGCCATGATAGATCCTTGTATCAAGAAAGATAGGGGATTTTACAGATCTTTGGTTTTATTTATTTTGAACCTTGATGGAAACCTTATTGAAGCCTATAGGAAGTATTCCTTGACTTTAGTGCATCTAGTTGTTTCAATTCTGTGGAACTAACCCAGCAGAGTTTAACAAACAATAAGAAAAAAACATATAAAAACAAAAGACAGTCACCTTCTGTTGATTCAGTTTCCCTTTTATACTCACAACTTCTCTTCACACATGTTGGGACATATTTGTTCAGTACTTGCAGAGCAGCTCTAGCTTGGAGTTTCTCTTTTCAGGTCCTTCCAACCTTCATCATACTGCCTGGTTCCCATTCTGTGTCCGAACCACATGACCTTTTTTTTGCCAGCTGTATATTTTTTACTCTTTCACAGAATATCAGTGCACTTGTCTCAACACTTGAAAACTATGGGAAGGGAAGGTTCCTTTAACTGTCTTTAATCTCCTTACATCTCTGCTTAGGGCATGTCACAGCTTAGGAATGATATTCACCAATTTTGTGTTCCCCCTTCAAACCACAAGCTACTTGTTCATGCCCCCCTTTTCCCCTTCCACTTCCTGCTGCAGCAGGATGGAGTTGACAATTGAAGGTACAAAAGGCAAAAATAATGGGTTGAAATAAGAACGGTTTACTGGAAATAGCAATAAAAAAATGAACAATAACAGCAATAATATTAATAAGAAAAGATATAAGAAAATAAATTGTTCACACACAAAAAAACCCTTAGTCCCAGAAGAAAGTCCTTTTCTCTCACTGCTGGCAATTACATGAGGTGGTATCAAATAACCTCCAGATTCTGACTATGCCCCAGCCAGGTTACTGCAAAAAATTAACCCTGTCCTGGCCTGAACCAGGACAGGGCCACCAAAATTTTTCCCAGAGCTATGCAATGTTTGCTTGTGCTTCGTTGCACTGTACCAGTCCTTCTGGAGCCACAGAGTGGTTGGAAATGGCTTCACACAAAGGTATTTAGCTGTATGAATACCTCTTGTGTCCTAGGAGGGTCCAATGCTGGTGACAATGCCTTTTCCCATCCTTACTGAATTCCCCAATGAGAAAAAAATTGATCTGGTTATGATGAATTATCTGTTTCTTTTAAAATGGAGAAAGCTCAGGTGCAATTGATTGGAATGAATTGTTTCATTGAACAGTGTAAATAATAACTTGTATCCAAATTAAATACAATTGTTATGGTTGATTTCTCATTTAAAATTTAATAACAAAAAGAAATTGGGAGGTTTGTGGATCCTAGGTTTTTATGTGACTGCTACAGCAACAACTGAACTATATATTGTGACTTTTATTTGTAAGAGTGAAATGTGCTTGAACCCCAAGTCAGTTCTCCATGACTAGCTGTGACCTTTACTCTACTAAGTGCTTTCAGACCAAAGGCTCCCTCTGGCCTCTTGAGGAGGTTGGGCACATGCAGGACAACAGGATGGATCAGCTGAGCTCCTGTCTTCTGAACCAGGTGGCACTTTGTGTGAAGGAGCTGGGCATGTCTGGCAGTGTCACACCTGGAGACACAGAGGGGCACTGTTCCAGGTGGTCACAGCCAGTTCTTATTATCTGTGGCAGTGTACTGCATAGGTATGTTTCAGGAAGTGGCAGAGAGGACATGAAAAAGCAGATGTGGAGGCATGTCTAAGGATGTGCTCATGGGAGCAGTTACCCCAAGGGACTGCCACCTGCAGGTGGGCCATGCTCGGGCAGAGGAGGTTCATAGTGCTGAAATATTATCAGCCATAGTGCAAAGTTGCTACAATAGCATGGAGCAAAGCAAGATTGATACTAGGTCAGATTTAAGTCCATAGCTGGGATTTGTAAGCAAGATGTCTGGGCTGCAGAATACCTGCAAAAGACAGATGGATTTTCAAACAAATTCCAAAATGTACTGAAACTTTTGGAAAATACTGAATTCACTGTGTCTTCATATGATCTTATTAAGGGTTTGAACTTATCATACAAAGATGAGTGTCTCAACCCTCACAGACATTTTCCTTGTAAGTTGCTGGTTTTAGCTAAGGCAGAAAAACTGAGATTATATAGCAATTAGTTGTAGAATTTTGCGGGATGTTTCTGGCATTTTCTAAAATGGCAGCCTCTTTTTTTAGGCTGTTAAATTTTGTGGTCAATGTAACCCATATTAAAAAGTGATTAATAAGGAGGTTGCCAAATGAGGCATTATCAAGGAGTATTTTTGTTAGGGGACTTTGATAGTGACATTAAAGGAAAACGTGTTTTCCGTAAACAAGTGGATATATGCTTAATGCTTGGAAATCAGGCGTAGAAATACTGCTGGTAAAATTTAGGGTTGTCTCATAATGTGAAGTAGTAAATGACGAGTACTCATATGGAGTCAATAGAGCAATTGGACAAAGGGTCTACATTGAAAAGGATGAATGTTGACTCTGCCAAATGTAATGTTTGCAATTGAGGGAAAGGACACTGCTCCGATGTGAGATATGGCAATGTTATCTTGGTCTTTACTAAAGTTGAAAGTCTTCAGGGATATGATGAGATAAATGGAAAAACCCTCCAATATGAGAGGTCAGTAAGAAGTTATTACAAAACAGGTCAACAAGGATAGATAACAGAAAAACTAGTTATGCTTTTTGATAGTGAGAGTAATAGATCATGTTGGAAAAAAAATTGTCTAGAAGGATCTTGATTCTCCATCCCTTGAATATTCTAAATCTTTCTAGAAAAGAGGCTGTTATTCAAGTAGGAATTTTGGCATGGGCCTGATGTAGAAACAACTGCAGAGGGCTTTGCGTTATGGAGCATGTCAGTCAAAATATCTACAGTGCTGTCTTTTGTTCTTCAAACCTATGCAAGCCCCAAATTTTAACTCTCCTAAGGATTTTTCCTGAAAAAATATTTGCATCTGGAAGTCATAAAAAAGCAAATAAAGTAAAACAAAGAGACAAAACCTCCCTAGTGATTCTGCAGAAGTATTAATCAAGGACTTATAAATTCACTGTCATTCCAAATTGGAATGAAACCTGTGAGACTAGTCTGGATCAAGTGTAACAATCAGCTGTTTTCTTTGCTTTGTTTTATTTTACAACTTTTAAATAAAGCAAATTCAAAAAAACCATCTCATTCTGCAAGTGGCTTTATTAGAGTTATTTACAAAGTTTTTCATAAAATAAAATTTCTACCAAACCAACCTGATTTTATTTTGACACAGTCTTTGAGATTGTATATTGCCATGACTCATGCCTGTGAAGCTAAATATTACAACCAGCTCTACTTGTATGTTTTGTGGATTTTAAATTGCAGCATGCACAACTCTTGAGTCTTGCTTCACACCATTTTTTCTTTCTTAAGGAGAAAATTAAACACTAGCATTCTGTTTAATTGCAATTAAACCATATTTTTTTCTTCTCTATAAAAAGATCTGTTTGTAACTGTATTACTACTTGCCTCGGGTTGTCACAATTTGTTCTCATGTATAAGAAGTATAATATTCTGGATTCTGCAATTAAGGTACCAAATTACTTTAAAAGGCAGTATCAGTGACTCAAGCTGAACCTTTATATGTGTGCAGATCAACTTGCTAGTGGAACTCTACAAGATGAAAACACTGAACCATGGTGTAATTTTTTCCATTCATTACACCAACTTTATGTTAATGAAAACCCAATAACATTACCAGATTTCCCCTTAGTTTATACCAATGTAAATTGAAGGAAAATCAGATCCCAAACACTCTTAGGAAAAGAATGAAAATCAAATCTATCTGTTTCCACTATGGAACTGTAATGAAGGCACCACATACTGAATTTTCCGTCTTCATCTAATGTGCAATCTCTTCCGTCACCTGGCAGACTGTTCCATTTATGGCCATACTGCAGAACCACTGTTTCACCAAAGTGATTTATGTGCCTGAAGGTGTGTAGTGTGTTGCTTCAGAATGTGTGGTAGGGCAAACCTGTTCTTTCTTCACTGGCACTACTCTTAAGATGTTCTGGAGGAAAAAAGAACAGCAATGCCAAAAAAAGCCCAACCCAACAACTTCTTAGAGACTTTAGAGAAGTTCAAAGCACTGCATGTGCTTGGCACTGTCACGCTTGCACCTACGGGTTATTTGATATGTTGATAAAGACTTTTGTAAGTGTAAACCAGGGGTTTTGACATGTGGGTGCATATCCTCCTGTACAGTGGATGAGTGAACCTGCAGACAGATTGTGGTTTGTGGCTATGGATAGAGAACAGTTTTTATTCCTCGTCACCTTTAAATTCTATGGCTTTCACTGTCAACTACTTAACAAGTAGGAGTATGACACTACATTTGGAGATGCAAAGACTACTAGCATGTCACAAAAGCCAGAAAATTTTCTATATGCAGGAAAACACAGTCCAGGAAGGTAAAATTAAGGGAGAGATTAAGCTGCACAGTAATACTACTGTGTTCCAATTCTTTTATGTATTGCAAATATATCTGATGGCACAGTGTAAATTTGTGATGGCACAGTGGAAATAATTATCTTTAGCGTAAGAATGAGATCTGAATATACAATCTGTACACCATAACTTTTGTGATGCTTACATTTAGTTATCATGAAAGTGATCAGAGGGCTGGAGCACCTCTCTTGTGAGGATAGGTTGAGAGAGCTGGGACTGTACAGCCTGGAGAAGGGAAGTCTCTGGGCTTTCAATATAGAAGATTGGCTTTGTATATTGAAGAAAGACTTTTACCAAGACCTCTAGTGACAGAACAAGAGGTAACAGCTTTAAGCTGAAAGACAGTAGGTTTTGATTCGACATAAGGAAGACATTTTTTATTATGAGAGTGGTGAGGCATTGACAGAGGTTGTCCAGAGACAACCCTATTGTGGATGCCCTATCAATGGAAGTGTACAAGGTCAGGTTGAATGGGGCTTTGAGCAATCTGATCTAGTAAAAAATGTTCCAACCAAGCCAGAGGTGGGTGGACTTAGATGATCTTTTAAAGGTTGCTCCCAAACCATTCGTCACTGTGATTTATGCTTAAAAAAGAATTTTCCATCTATATTGGTATTACCAAGACCTCTTCAACATCTTCATAAATGACTTGGATGCAGGACTGGAAGGGATACTAAGCAAGTTTGCAGACAACACAAAACTTGGAAGAGCTGTTGATTCCCTTGAAGGTATGGAGGCCCTGCAGAGAGACCTCAACAAATTGGAGGACTGGGCAATCACCAACCATCTGAGGTTCAACAAGGGAAAGTATCAGATTCTACAGCTGGGATGGGGCAGCCCTGGCTGTTCCCAGACGGGGGAATGAGATTCTGGAAAGCAGTGTCATGGTAAGGAACTTGGGATCCTGGTCTAGGGCAAGCTGAATATGAGTGAGCAGTGCCCTGGCAGCCAGGAGGGCCAACTGTGTCCTGGGGAGCACCAGGAAAAGCACTGCCAGCCGGTCGAGGGAGGGGATTGTCCCACTCTGCTCTGCACTGGTGTAGCCTCACCTGGAATATTGTGTGCAGTTTTGGGGGCCACAATGTAAGAAAGATATTAAGCTATTAGAGAGTATCAAAAGGAGTGCAATGAAGATGGTGAAGGGCCTTGAGGGGAAGCTGCTTGAGGAGTGGCTAAGGTCACTTGATCTGTTCAGCCTCGAGAAGAAGAGACTAAGGGGAGGCCTCATTGCAGTCTACAACTTCCTCATGAGGGGAAGAAGAGGGGTAGGCACTGATACCTTCTCTGTGGTGATCAGTGATGGGACCCAAGGGAATGGACTGAGGTTGTACCAGGGGAGGTTTAGGTTAGATATTAGAAAAAGGTTTTCCACCTAGAGAGTGGTTGGGCACTGGAACAAGCTCCCCAGGGAAGTGGTCACAACACCAAGTCTGCCAGAGCTCAAGAAGCCTTTGGATGATTCTGTCAGGTACATGGTATGACTCTTGGGGATTGTCCTGTGCAGGGCTAAGGGTTCGACTTGATGATTTTTCTGGGTCCCTTCCAACGCAGCATATTCTGTGATTCTGTGAATTGTAAAAAAATTTCAGAATGCACGAAAAAGACTTTCTTCTGCAAATGGTATTGAATCTCATTATTTCTCTAGTGGTTTTGTTCCTGAATTGTGAAAATATGGGGGGGAGGACTCTAATTTGACCCTTTTCTCCTTTCAAGGTAACAACCAAAAGTGAGAGGAAAAGTCCTTGCCTCTTCAAATTAAAAGGGCTTTTTTCCTTGATATCTCTGGAAGGAAGTTTTACCTTCAGGATTGGAAGAAATGAGCTCATGGACAAATAATGAAGTGTTTGGATTGCTGGTTACTGTCAGTAGGAATACATGAGTTTTAATCCACTGTGTGATGTGTATTTGCTACAAAGCTTTGGGCAGCTGGTTGGAAAGCTGCTGAGTGGAAAACGACCTGGAGGATGCTGTTGGCCAGACATGAAAATACAAGCCAGCAGTGTGCCTAGGTAGCCAAGAAGGCCAATGGCATCCTAGCTTATATAAAGACTTGTGTGGCTAGCAGGACTAGGGCAGTAATTGTCCCCCTGTACTCAGCACTCATGAGACCATACCTCAAGTCCTGTGTCCAGTTCTGAGCCTGTTACTTGAAGAAAGACATTGAGGTGCTGGTTTGTGTCCAGAGTAGGTAAGCAAAGCTGGTGAAGGGTCTGAAACACAAGTCTTATGAGAAATGGCTGAGAGAGCTGGGGCTGTTTAGCTGGAGAAATGGAGGCTGAGGGGAGACCATATTGCTCTCTACAACTACATGAAAGGAGGCTGTAGCAAGGTGAGGGTCAGCCTCCTCTCTCAAGCAACCAGCGGTAGGATGAGAGGAATCAGCCACAAGTTGTGCCGGGGTGGTTTAGAATGGATATTATTTGCAGAAGGGGTGGCCACGTGTTGGAACAGACTGCCCAGGGAAGTGGTATTAAATACCCAGAAGGTATTTAAAAGACACGTAGATGTGGCACCTGGGGATATGGTTTAGTGGAGACCTTGGCAGTACTGGTTTAATGGTTAGATTCAATGATCTTAAAGGTCTTTTCCAAGCTAAAAGATTCCATTATTCTATTATTTAATATAATCAAAATATATTGGGAGAAAAGCAAGATCGTATAGAGCATGTAACAAAATTATACCTGTATGGAGATTTTGAAAAAGTCCTGCAAACAGGATAGAGTTCTGTGGGTTTAGAGCCTCAACATTTACTAGTTTAGCTCTCTCGTTTTGTAGAGTTTAAATTAGGCTGGGATCTAACACAGGAAGAGTCAAATATATGAGATTTCATTTGTTAGTAAATGTGATTTATTTACAAACAGTTCTTGTAAATCAAATTAAATTTCCATATTAAATTATTTGTTGGAACTCTACTAAATTTTTCTTTTTCTCTTGCATAAGAATGCTAGGGACTGGAAGTACCAGAGTGAAATTAGGAAATAGGTATATGACTGTGGGATTTTTTGTTAGAGTCTGAACTGAACAGTTTACAGTCAGAAGCTGTACCAAAAAAAAAAAAAAAGAAAAGGCACAGATGTTTACTGCTCTCTACACAAGAGCTGGTGGTCTCTCTTTGGCAATTTTGCTACCAAAACAAACTAACATATTTTGGTTTTGAGGCTGATAGTTCATCATATCCTCCAAAAAGGCCTGATCTTGCAGCCAAGTACATTGTTCCAATTTTTTTTCCATATTTTTACTTTTGTTGATATTCTTGTGCTAAGATGGTAGGTTTTCTTTGTGATACAAAACCTCACTTGTAAATGATGCTTTAGAGCCCATGGCTGACCCTATGGCAGCAGAGCTTATTAGAACACCATGTGCAGTTTAATGAAAACAGAGGGAAAAAAATTTAAAATTAAATAAAAAAGCCTGAAGTATATTTTGCTAGACTGCTCATATTCCTGGAGATGTGTTAAATTCATCTCTACAGATATACACAGGACTCCAAAATACTTCCAATGCCCAATCTGAACAGGTGTGTCACCTGGTTAGTGCTCTCTTTTGATGCTGAGACCACAAAAGTGTGGAAGCATTCTCTTTGTACAGACACAGAAAACTGCATATCTTCTCAGGGCTCTCAAAGTTTAGCCACTTGTGCTCAAGTCTAGCTCTGATGCAGTGTAGCTCTGTTACTGTGCAGAAAAACCATCTGAGAATAGTCTGGGAGATGCCTTTCACCTAGCCCCTCTCTTACTCAGGGGTTTTGGTTATGCTCAACCCCTTGCCCTTGATCCTTGCCTTGACTACTTTGCAGCTGTACCTTTGGCCGTCCATGGACTCTACTGATCTTGACCTGATCTGGCTTACTGCCTTCCTGACCTGACCTCAGGCCTGTCACATCCCTATGGGCTGGCTCCATGATCTGGATTCCCGGGTGACCCTGCTTAATGTCACTGATCAGAGCACCCCTGCTCTCTGTGTTTAGCATCGCACAGTATTGTGCTCCTTGTTGATGAGGACACTGCCCGTGCCTACCTTGCTGTCATCCTCAGTCCCTGACTGACCCTGTAAAAAGCAGCCCAGTCTTGCAGCTCCCTGAAGGGGATCGATGTGTGATTGTGGCAGCTTACTGTTGATGCTCCACTTGTTAATGATCCCGCATCCAGCCAGAAGGAAGATTTCTGGCCTACTATAGCTCTGGTTTGTTCTTTTTTCAAAATGTTTCCAAGAACAAGACACAGTAAATACAGATTTTGAACACATTTCTTCTTACACAGAGATTAAGACGTGGTTGCTTGTATTAGACAAAGCTCATCCTATTCCTGATTAAATGTTCATAATAATAATTACTTGTTCACATTACAATGCCTCCTGCATCTCCCAACTAAGAGTAATGCTTCATTCTGTTAGGCAGCACACAGATAACAGCAACCCAGGGGGAATAAATACACATCAGAGAGGACAGATAGGATACAGGGAAGTAAATAGACCTAACCATGGAATAAAATTTTCTGTGTAAAAAAAAAAACAAATCAGGGTTTTTTTTAAAACAAAAACATTCCAGTGTTGACAAAAAATAGATGCAATTTATTAATTAATATATTTGTGTAGAAAAATTGTTTGAGTGTTCCTAGCTGAAAACCTGCTGCTGAGCATTTTGGAAGGCATTTCTGTCACTGCACTGGTTAACTGCTTAGTCCTCCAAGGTTTTTGGCTCCCCAGTTGCTCAGCTTTTGGGCTGCCTGCCAAGGCAGGATGCTGCGTGACCCAGGGAGATACACAACCCCTGTGCTTGTAGCTGTTGTACAGATTATCTATTTTAGCTACCTATGGTAAGTCTGTTACACAAGGCTTTAGGAGAAAGTGGTGGTAGAGACAAAAAGATGAGTAAGTTTCAAGGATCCAGATTATCACAAGCTCCATCTTCCTCAAGCCAAAGAGAACCAAAGAAAGAGAACAGAGGGATCTTTCCCAGTTGCTTTGTCTATCTGCCTCCCACCTGCAAATGGAGTTAGGGTTCTTGTGAGACAGGGGTGCATACCACCCTTTAGTGGGTATGATGCATGGGTATGGTGGTCAAAAAAAATCCCACCACTGCATAGTGGAAATGCCACTACCAGTCAGTGGAGCTGAGAACATTATGATATAGTTGTCCTTGGTGGTCTATGTGTCCCTGTAGCCCTGCTGCTGTTTCTAAATCAGTGCTTTTTTATTTCTACCAGACTAAAAATGCTTGAGAATATGAATCGTTGCAAATGTAATGTAGTAAATAAAACTAGTTCAGCTTTTACTGAGACAACTACTCGTGGGGGATACCTAATGTTGATATTTTGAATATCAACAGCTTACTCATCACTGATCATGGAACATAGTAACTCAGGAGGCTACACTGTGCAGAACTGATGACACATTTGAATATATTTATAATGATTTATCTTGTTCACCTGTCCCATGAAAATGGAAGGCTTTATGAACAAGATAGAAATGAAACCACCTGTAAGGGAATGTATTAGATATCCTGAATCTTTCCAGATCCCACTTGAAGATGCTGAATCCACAGAGAAAACTGCACAATGTATGCTGGACCTTACCTAAAGTTCTTGAGAAGTTACTTAGGACAAAACATGAGGAAAGCCATGTGTCGGAGGAGAGAAATTGTGTGAAAAATTTCTATTGCATTTCTGCGACCTTTGCCTTGGCATGGCTGGGTGCAGACAGTAAAAAATACGACACCACTAATATGGCTGCAGACCTTGTGCCAAGGTGAAGGAGGAGTTCTCTTGGCAGGTAAACAAGTTTTATGGACACCTGCTGTGGTCCAATTAGTACTGTACAACACAGTATGTTTTCCTTATGCATCCAGTGTAACCTGGGAAAGAATCACGTCTGTGTGTCACAAGCAGTATATAAGCTGTCTTTCCTCTAATAAAGGGGACATTTTTGCCGATCATATTGATCTGTGAGCATTCTGTCTATACCCCTCCGCCGATAGCCATGACTGCATATTTCTCTCCCATTTAATCCATTGTGTGCAGTTTAGTTTTTGGGTACATAGGGGTATTGGGGGGGGGGGGGTGTTGTTTTTGTTTGGGTTTTTTGATCTTATTAAGAAAGGTTTGCCCTGTTTCATGGCTGATTTCTTTCTCATTATGCATGCAGCTGAAAGCTCAAAATCATCTGAAGTGAACTTTTGATGTAAATTGCAAAATTCCACCGAAGTCAATGAGTGCTATCCATTTACACAGACCAAAGACTCTTCCAGCAACACTTACTGCTATTTGCTTTTCTGATGTGAGAGTACTGAAAAGAATAGTAATGTGAACAATCTGCATGTATTGCAGGTTCCATTTTGTTATAGTCCTAGTCATACAACAGTATCATGTTGCTGCAAAAAATATATACAAAATGGGAGGGATTGTGTCATAAAAATTACTTTTTTAAACTGTTTCTGTTCTATACAATTTCTTCACAGGACTGAGAAATTAACCGATTGTGAAATCACATATTCACAAAAATAGATGAGAGTTTGTGGCCTGATGATACAATAAATCTAGCTGAGCGTTTACAGTTATCAGTTACAAATGTCCCAAGCATCTCAACCACGTGACCCAAAATGCTGAATTGGTGTCAATTCAAATTATTGAGTAAAATTAGTTCTTTATTCTTTAGTTCAATGTATAGTATAGCTTTGTACCAGGCCAAGTACTGCCTATTGTCCCATAAATTTCATAAATCTAGACTAAAAATAGAAAGTTGTCCTAAGCTGTATCATGTTCTCCTTATTTCAACTGAATTGCATTCATGTTTGATTTAGATCTAATGCCTAGTGTACTTCATCACTAATAACTCATGGTTAAAAACAAGGTAGAAAATTTCTAGTGACATTTTCCTCTGGATTTTTTGACTCCAAACTTTAAAGGCAAGGAAGGATTCACTTGAACTCAGATCTGAGCTACTTTTGTCTTTGAAATACAGCACGATCAGATTGATGTGGAAAATCAGAACCATTGCATTGTTTGCTTGCTTTCAAAAGTTTGACTGCTGGCAATGGCATTCTTTAAATGTGGTGATTGTGAGAATAGATTGCTGGAGACTGAAAAAACTGAATTAAATTGTATTGCGCTAATTTGAGAGGATTAGTGAAAAAAGTATTAGACTGTTTTTTAGTTTATTTTAGATGAAAACAAACAAGCCTTGGTATAAGAATAGAAGAAATATGCTTACTCGCTACAGTTGTTCTGAAAGCACCTCCAGAAAGTTAAATTCTTCAGAAAGGACAGAATTACCCCTCAGGGATATTTGAATGGATTGGAGCCTTCAGAGAACCAAACTTTACTACAGATTAGAGCTGCCTGGAAATTCAGTTTTCCTTCCACTATAAAAATGGGATATAACAATAATAAGATTTGTTAGAATAATCAGTGGTGGGAACATTTTGAAGTGTTACTCTGTCAGAATCCTGAAGTGACTTAATATTGATGATATTTAAAGCACACTGACAGATAAGAATTACCTACAAAATTCGCTTGTGTTTACAACTTGCTTCTAAAATGGATTTTAGTGAGAAAGAGCATATGACAGATCATCTTGCAAAACAGCTGACTTCTTAGATTGCTGCTGTGCATAGATGCTGTTCAGTTTCTTTCCTTTTGTGAGCTGGTTCAAGCCCAGTTTCCTCCAAGAACCACGACAAATGGGAAAGCCGAGTTTTGGACAGAAAGCACCATCTGATCCAGTTAACATGCAGCTGTTTTGCTCAGGGATCATTCATGGAGGAGGAGGAGAAGGAAGGACAATTCTGAGGCTAAGCAGTGGTCACAACATCCTTTAGGGAAGGACTCTGAACCTTTTCAAGCTAACCTAAGTCTGAAATCCAAGGTCTCCCACTTATAAATGCTTTACTAGTGCCTGGATCCTTGGCAAACATGAGCCGAAACATAACTTGGTTCAACAACTTCACTTAAGGAACTGGTTCTACTTTCTGCTGTGTAGGGAAGGGTGCTATCCATCCACAGGAGCCAGAAAGCAACCTCAAAATTCTTTCATTAAGACTGCCCTAATTATTTGGCTGGAGTGGTCCTTATGAGATCTTTGCCGGATTACCCAAGAAAATCCAGGCAACAGCTTCCTATTTGATATACTTCATTTGAAACTAGCTTAGTCTCTTACAAATTAAATCTGTACAGAACGGAGCGCTCTGTCTTTCAACATCTCTGCATAATCTAAATCCAAATCCCTATCTGTTCAAGTAGAAAACTTCTTAAAGACCAGTGAGATGCGTTGCTGTTGTTTTGGGTTTTTTTCTCCAAACAACCTGAATGAATCTTCTACTATTTCTCTCACTTATTGAAAATTTATGCCTATATCTCAAAAACTGGTTCTCTCATGACTGGTAACTGATCATAAAAATTGATATTCATTGGTATCCCTCTCCCTTTTGCAAGTTTTGCTCATTAGAAACTTCAAGCCTATCCTGTACCATAATTTTCATGCTTGAAAGCAATCCACAAAATCTTATTTGCAATTCAGTACATATAAAGGACTGACACTGCTGTTACAATATCGGTCAATTGATAACGCTTGTGCATTCTTTGCATAGTTGTGGTCTTTGGGGAAGGGCAGGCTGAGGAGATTGTTTTTGGTTTTAAAGTCATAGTGGAGACAGACTCTTTTTTTTCTTCCCCTTTTCTATTTATTTTTCACGGTTTAAAGCCTTTTTTCAGCAAGTCTAATAGGACTTATCCAAATGGGTGCCATACCAGAAATGGTCATGACTCTAGCTGCTTGAGGTGTCAATTACAAATGAACCTTTTTATTAGTAATTCTACATGCAGTTCATCACTGTCTGTCAGCCTATTTTAACTCTTTTAGGCTTAGCTTTTCCCAGCATACTTCTACCTGGGAACTGGCCTGTTAAATTTGCAGTCTTAATACGTCTGCTTGGTGCCAGACTGTTTGAGAAATTTATTTTCTGTCTATCATCTGATAAATTTAGGCCATGTTACTGAGAACACAGCTGCATTGGGCAGGGCACATCTCAGGGATGAAGGACCACCGCCTCCCTAAGATCTTGCTTTATGGTGAACTTACCACCAGCTGCCGCAAGACAGAAACCCCGAAGAGGAGATACAAGGACTCCCTGAAACAACATCTCAGCCTTGGCCATATTGATCACCATAACTGGTCTACTCTGGCCTCAAATCAGGAGGCCTGGAGACACACCATCTATAACGCTGCAGCTTCCTTTGAGAACACACGCAGGATCACTCTCGAGGAGAAAAGACAACACAGAAAGAACCGTGTTCTGCAGAATATACCTAAGGAGTCTTTCTGCTGTGCCTTTTGCAACTGGATATGTCTGTCTCATATTGGCCTCATTAGCCACCAGCGTGCCTGTAACAAATGTGGATAAAGCCTTCCTAAATCTTTGTTCATGAAGCCTAGCCGTGATGATGATCATCTGATAAATACTTTGTGTTTAGTTTTACTTAGCTTGTGTTGTTTCCCACACACATGCACACCCTCTGGCATCTGTCTTTTCTAATTCCCAACGGACCTGAATCACAGAAAAACCTTGAGTCAGGTACTTAATGTCTGTTTGTACCAATGAGGATAAAGCACACAGATGGGAGCTGAGTCTGCAGGAGAGGTATGTTAGTGCCAGACTATGTCAGCCAGACTATGGTAGTCTTGTATATCTGGAAGTCAGATAGTCTCTTTTCTGGCTTGCTCTCTCCCTCAAATAGATTTCCTTGTAGTGCTTTCTCTGTAAAATTAGTGGGAATACTTACCCACCCCTGGTAGGAGGTGAGCGTGGGAAGGGAAGAGTAGAGATACAAGGTCAAATAAGCTTTGCTACTACTGTGGTAATATTTGGAAATCCCAGTCAAGCCTGCAACCTCATGCTGGGAGCATTATACAAATGCTCAGTAGAGAGAGTAAGAAGCTTAAAGTCTAACTGGCTAAAATAAAAATGGAGACTGTAAAGAGACAGGAAGATTTGAAGGTGATGTTGTTGTATTAGGAGGTCTTACTGGGTTGGAAAACATTTATCCATTAAGATTATTAGTAGATAATAGTATAATGCAAGGCATGATTTTCTCCAAAATAATTTGGTTCAAGATCTACAAAATGAAAATTACTTTGACTTTTTTGAGGAAAAATCTATGCTTTCTCTCTTAATGGTAACATGGTGCATCATGAAATTTTCATTCCCTTCCAAGTAAAAATTGCTAAAGCTTTAATCACTGTTTCTTATCTGAATTACCAAATCACTGTATGGAAATACTTACAAGTTATTACTCAGTAGTTTGAACAGGCTGTTTCTTTGCCTGTTTTTTTTTGATAAATTCTGTGATTTTGTTGTTGTAGTAATCATAGGCTGACTTAATTGAGATTTTGCTATCTGCCAATATGTCCCATTTAATTATAAAATATACAATTAATGTCTAATGGGCTCATGACTACATGAGCTTAGAGACATTGAAACAAGAGATTTCTCTATTGGGAAGATATTATAATCTCAACATATGGTCTGAGCTTTTGATTTTGTGATACTGAAAACAGAATATCTCAAAGGTTAAAAAAGTTATTAAGATGTTTGAGGCTGATTTCAGATGATGTAATCGACACGCAAAAAGCTGTATGTTTTGCCACCTAATATAAATAGGTCACCTAAATAAAGCACAACTAATAACACAACTACAGGTGTCTCTCTCCCAATAGAACTTGTAGTTCATATCAGCAAAATCAGTAGAACTGCTAAGGAAAATACATCCTACTTTTACCAAGGCAAGAGTTCAGAAATCTCATCTATCAATTAGTGTCTACAGCGTTGAGCCATAATTTTGCTGCCTGCAGCACATGCTTTGGATGCTGTAATAGACACACTAGAAATATCACATGAAATCATCAAAGGTTTGTTAGTGTGTCTGATGTTGAAAGACAGAAGTTCCTCATTTTACTATGAGAACCTCAGCATTTTAAGATTTCCTGACCTGCTCGATTGTGTAATGCTCTTCAATATGCTATTGTCTTCCCATGCCACAGAAACAGTTTGAGGAACAAGGGTGTATCTGTGTCATCCCATTGCAGGGCAAGGCTTGGACAGGACAATCCTGTGGTCAGCAGATCTCAGAATGGCTTCTGTGTCCTACAGCTAAGCCAAACTTGTAATTTCCTGGATAGACTAAGCTGACTCGGAGTCTGTGGCTTTGCAGTGAGAGTAAAATCTCAGTGTGGGAAACTGTATTTTTGCTCCCAGTTTTGCATTTGTGGCCTGTTGAAGGGAGGGGAGGGATGTATTAGAAACTTGTCTCTGGTGGTGGTAGTCAGGAAACCTTCCTTTTTTTTAACTTAAAGAAGAATGATTGAACCATGGAGTGTGTCTTAGTCTTTTCAGTAAGATTTTAGATTAAGTTTGTCGTTAAGCAGTGCATAGGTTTCTTTATAGGCACCCTGTTTAAAAATTTCTGCTGCCCCTCAGTAGCAAGATTTAAAAGGTCTGAAATCACAAGTAGAACACAAATGAGCAGTTTCTATGAAACACCTTGGATAGTCTACAGTGCTAAAAATAAGGAGATTTGATATATATGGGGTTTTAGTATTCTTAATAGAAATGGACAGACCCTTATAGATTTTATAAATACTATAAGGAATATTTTCTTTTGTATTCATGAAACTGTAGGATCTTGCCTGGTACATCCTGTATTATAGTGACCCCATTAACATAATGTTTATGCACTAAAGGCTGTAAAAACAAACATACTGATTTGTTTTGTCTTATTTCAGTCAATGTAACTAATCTAAGTAAATACTTCTGAATTGAACTTGCAACTTCATTCTATAGATAAGAATTGTGAGAATTGGTGGTCTATTCTTGGAACCAACATTTGCTTTATTGCATGATAAAAATATGTCAAAATGAGAAATATAGAGAAGAAAAGGAAATTAGTATATGTCTCTGATTTATTTGTCCTCGCAATTACTGATGATGATTACAGCCAAGCAAATACATAGCTGCAAGAGTCTGTAGTTTACATTCTTCTATTTTTCTCCCAGCAGAAATTGTATCTTTAAAATAATCATGTGATTAAATTCTATTTCTGTTTCAGGCTATAATGATGAACTCGATATTCACCGATAGCAACATGTTCCTGCACACTTGATGTCTTCAAGGACCCTGTGAGGTGTATCTGTAGGTGTCTGTCTATGTCACTGAACATGGCTTAATCACAGGTCACTTCAGTGTTTGGGGGTCTTTGCTGCCCTATTTCTATGAAAGCAATCACAAGATGCCTGCTAAATGTTTAACCTACCAGCAGAGATTCACCAGCAGAGATATTATCTCTATTAATATTTCAATCCAGTCCTGAAATCAGGAATGGCTTTAAAAAAAAAAAAGTCTTAGTTTCCTTTGAAAGAGAAGAAAAAGTACTGCCAGACAAACCTACCAGCATTCACAGATTCATAAAAGAGGAAGACTTTAAGGTTCTGGACTCCTAGAACTCTAGTAGTTTACTCTAAAAATGAGTAAAAAAAAAGAAATCTGAACAACAAACCAACCAACTAACTAAACAACAAAAAACCAACCAAACAAAAAAATCCCCTCCTCCCTGTCCCCCAACAACAATATGAAGAAGTAGAGAAAAAAAAATTAAAAAATATGTATAATCACACTGACAGTGGTATCTAGCTTAGCTAATTTGGCTTTCATTTATCTTTGAGGCTATCCAGATTGATTTTTCAGCAAATACTACATGGCTAGTTGTTTTGCAAGGGCTCATGCATGTTGGCAACACCAAAGCACAATTCAGCTGTTTTCTAGGCGTGGTTTTTGATTGTGCTGTGTCTTATGATATCCACAAGAAAGAACTGGGATAAGGCAACAAGACTTGTATTTACAAGACTGAAACTGCATATAAAATGGAGTCCCTTTGCAGTCTAATCCAATCACTGAAAACAGACACACACTTACAGGAGCATCGCTTGTTCCACTGGAGTTAAAAATTTGTTTTCTATTTGTAGTATTCATGACCTTTCCATTTAAACTTTTAACCTTTGCTTGGCTGTGGAGATATGCTGCCCCTCCTGTCATTCCCAGGTCTGATGAATGTTTGGGAGGAGTCTTCATAAAGCTGGTATAATGTATTCTGAAGACAATTCTTTTATATTTTCCAATAGTCTTCCTGTTAGTTCCTGCAACCATTTATGCTTGAACAGAACATTTGTACAGTTACTGTTTTAAGGCTGACTTTGAGTATATTTTTCCCACTCTAAAGAGTTTGAGAAGAGCTCTCCTACCGAGAAAAGGAAAAAAAAAGGTGGTGTTCATACCACCTTGTCTATTGAAATGTATCCTTTGCTTCTGGGAATAGGGTCTTTAATTCTCCTAGGTTTTTTAACTGTTGATCTGTGGTGGTGGTTTGCATGCAGCAAAATGAAGGTAGAAAAACATTAATAATTTATCATAAATCAGGCTCCTTGAGGAGCATCTGAATTCACGAGTATACAAAGCTGAGGTGAGATAGTTTAGCTTGGATAACAAAAGTCCATTTTTAAATGCTAATTAACCCCCCAAGTGTATGCTTTTTAAAAAAATTAAAATCTCCAATCATTTCACTTTGAAGTTCCATTTTCTATTAAAGAAGAAAAATAAAAGAAACTATGAAGCGTCTTACATTTGTCTGGAAGGGACCAAACAGCTGATTAAAAGAATGAACTCTAAGCGTAAAAGGAAAATTTAATGACATCTCATGAACAATTAAAAAGACCATTTGCATTCTTCTAAGTCTATTAAAAAAAAAAAAAAAAGGTTTGACTATAATCACACGCTGTGAGGGGATAGAAAAGGGAACATTAAATGCTTTTCATGATTCCTCCTGAACCCTCAGATGGCACAACAGGATTCTTATTAGCATGCACATTGCTGTGACCTGGTTTACTACAGCTTTGCATTTAGGCAGGTGTTTTAAAACAGGTGTACAAATCTGTATTTTCTTTTTTTCTGCCTCAGAACTCTGATTCAAGTTGTGCAGTTTGTATGTCTGTTCTTTCCATAGGGATTTTCTGGCCCTTTAGATGCAGCAGATGATTTCAGATCTTGCTCAAATTTAGAAGCCTTTTGAAAGCTAGCAGAAAAGTGAGTTATCGGTCTCCAAGGAAAATTTCATTCCTTTTTCAGTGGGTTAACGTGTATTCTGAATGTGCTGGGCATTTGGTGTGTCCCTCAAACCCAAAAATTTATGAAGCATTGGATGATGTTTTGTTGTAGCCCCAGTAACATCTGTTGCGCAGTTGAGAATTCCATAATAATTTTCCTCTTTGACTGTTTTGATCTGTAACAACTGTTTTATCTGATGTTAAAGGGGCTTGGAGGGGAAGTAACAAGTCATGCAACCGATGCTATAGCTGTGGTGGCCAATATTCAACTGGGACCATCTATGAGTATTTAAACAAGATAAAATACCTATTATTTCTGCAGTAATCTCCTAAGTGCCTTTAAGTCTAATCTTTCTGACCTAAAACTGGTGGAAGTATATAAGGGAGTTCAGAGCCTTGGGAAGTTCTGGGAATCTTGTTTTTCCCTGCATGCTTGCTCTCACACAGTTCACTGAGCATCTTTCAGTGGCTCTTTTGGGGAACAATCTGTTTTGCAGAGTCAGACCTTCCCTGTGGGACCACAGCCCTTCACTTTTTAGTCACTTACCAAATAAGATAACAGAATCAACTACAGGAAAGATTACAGAAAGACCATGTTATGACATTGCGTAGGTTGTTTTCTCTGATCAGATATGATTCAGATTCAGGGTGACTTGGGGATAAACTTATCCCTCTTCACTACCTCCGGAAAAATTTCTATGTATTTTATGGTGAAACGTTTCTTTTTTGTTCTTTTTTCTTCCTTTTTGTGTGTTCTTTTTTCCTTTAAATAGAAAAATAATTGTTCAAGCTGACAAGCAACATGTAATTCTTATGCAAGCATGCAGGGAAGGCACAAGAGCAGCCTTCAAGGGATTAGAAATGTCGAACTGTGCAACTCTAAATGGTGCTGATCTAATTGATGCCTTACTTAGCAGGGGAGGAGAAAACTCTAGCAAATAGTTAGTGGATATTTTGCTTTCAGAAAGAACACTGTCACAGACATCTTTCTACAAATGCTACATCAGTTGCTAACAAGTTGTTCTGGGAGACCATTCTTGCTGATTTATGTGCTGCCACTCAATTCTTCTCCAGTCACCATTGTCACCAAAAGATTCAGGAGAAAAAAAACTTCAGGGCAATTTAGATAGGAGGTAAGATAAGGGAAGGTTTTAATGAAGCCTCTTAGACTCTGGGAAATACAGAACCACGCACACACACCCTGACCAAAGCGTTATAATTTTATAATGATATCCAGCCAATCTCCATTTGTCCATCCCTTGACCTTTGCCCTGTTCCGCCCCTGACCTGCTCCTCGGGAATTGAGTCTGGGGGCGGTTTGGGACCTTCTCTACCTCATCTTCTTCTTCACAGCACATAAAGTCCTTGGAGACTGCCCAAAGTTCTGGGCTTGAAGGTTGCTTTGACTGGGTGATATCTGGTTGTCCAGGCCAGGGTGCAAATGTTCTTAAACAGAATGAAGGTCTACCTTAAAAAAAGACTAAATATTCCACTGGAATTTAGGGGAATTGGGGTAATAGGGTTGGGTATATGTGTAACTACCATGCTAAAGGGTAAGGGATATAATACAGCTACTTCTAAAACTTACATTCACTACATAACTACTTCTAAAACCTATAAAAATTAAAAAATAAATAAATAAAAAATCAAAAACTCTAAGGTAACACTGTGAACATCTGGATTTCCTTTAATTTGTTATGAAAGATTACCTTGAACCTGGACAAGTGAACCAGTTAAGGAGCTCACTTCTAGGTCCAGGGAGCATAGGAAATTAATTTCATTTGTTGCATATGAAACAATGGAAAAATAGGTTATTTACTACCTCAGCTGTGGAATTGCTAATAGATGACTGTTATGTGTGGAGTGGGGAGGGCACGTTGCTTTTAGTCCACATCACAATTTAAGTGGATTTAAAGCAAGGCATTAAATTTGGAGTCAGGGGACCAATAGTCGATTCCTAGCTCTCTTGCAGAATTTTTTTGATTTTAAGCAAATCATTTTTCTGCCTGACTGTGGTGGTCTGAGATAAAATGGATGCTTGAGAGGGAGGTGGATAACATATAGGGAGTGGGAGCTGGTGAACAGACAGACAAGTTCTCTTTTCATAGTCATGTGTTGTTTTGTTTCTTTTACTTGTGGGGAATATAGAAGTTGAAAGTTTTGTATTGAGAGAGCTGACACCAGCTGCAGCACTGCGTAAGAATAACTGCCATGCGCGGGTAGATGCTTTCTTAGAAGGCTGTTCACTGTGAACAGCTTCTGAGACATTTCAGGACATTTCAGAACAGTAGGAAAAGTTTGTATCTGGTTCCAGGGCAGGGAAAGATGGTCCAGTATTGTTAGTGGTGACACTGTAAAACTAGGTAAACCATTGCATCATCGTACCTCTAATGCTCTTGAATATATTCACCTCCATAACTTCATGAAGCAAGTAAGCTTTTTTCCCCTCCCCCTATATTGCATGTGAATCTAAATTTATGCTTCTGGTTACTTTGTTGTATTTCTTGAAGGAGGATTCCTTCTGCTATGTGGATGTCACCTTTTACAAGTGACAAGAAGATTAAGTAAAATGCTGTACAGGTAATTATTACAAGGCTATTGGCATCGTGTAACACAGTGTAAATGACACAACTAATTTTGCTGTTGAGACATAATGTATGTGGCAAGTTTTACGTGTAGCTGTACTTTGTAGAAGTTATACTGTCTCCAGAGGCATGCACTGCATATCACTTTGACCATGAGACAACCATAAACTCAGCATAGCCCTTCTACACGATGTCTTTAGAATGTGAGGAGCTTCTCTGTGACATTCATTTCAGTTTGCAATTAATTGTGTCACTTCTTGAAGAGCTTGTCTCATTGCATAGATTATTTTTTTTTAATTCATATTGGATAGTTTTTATCTGATCCTTTCCTGTGAAGTTTCTCTGCTAAGAAGAATAACGAAATAATATATTATATCTCATGGTCTAGAGAGAAATTTTTTACATTTTTTATGTACTTATCCCTGTGAGATTGATCAGATTCTGGTTGTGCACATGTTCAGGGACTCCATCCTCACATGCCCTTGACTTTCTCAGAAGTGATATTGCAATCATTCTGATTTGAAATACAAAGCAACACCAACAAAGCATAATAACAGGATGAAAAGCTCCACTGTGAGTGCTTTGCTTTCCCTGTTCTGTTCTTCCACACACAAACTCTTTCAGAGTAATTAACTGTCATAGGGTCAAAGCAGTTAATGAAGCTTTCTTCACCAGCCTTGCCCCATTGAATAGCTACTCAGGAGCCCATGTGTAGTGTCAAGGATGAGCTGAATTATGGAGAACTATGTGCATCCTTTATGCAAAATGAACCTCTTAAATTTGTTTGTTTATATTAATAGCATCTGGAGTCAAGGAATTGTGCAGATGGTTTTTAATACCCTAAAGGTTTTTTTTAAATTTTGAAAAAGCAATTTATTTCTTTTAAAACGCAAGTAGATTACCCATCTGAAATAACAGATATTTTAGGGGTTTGTTTTTTCTCGTTCCGTTTGAATTGCATGGAAAAAAGAATTGTTTCTCTTCTAGACCAGACAGCATCAACTTGGATGTTCAAAAGTGATCACTTTGTACATGAGATAGTCATTTATATCTGTGCAAATTGTTGCTGTTGTCATTGTCCAGTGTTTCATACCTGCCAGAAGGACTGCAACAAGAGAAAGAAGTCAAATGGACAGTGCAGTTGCTTTTAGTTAAATCCAGACTTGCCTTTGAGAGGAGGACCTAGGTTTCCTGGGGATGGTGTTTCTGGAGGACTGGGATAGTTCTTGCTTCCACATTAACTCACTAGAGAAGATAATATTTCTACCTTCAAAGCTGGCAATGCTAGAGGTTAAGGCTGCTAAAGGCTTCTTGTTGTGTGCTATTTTGTTAGCCCAATTGAGGAAAAATTTGTCATATTTGTCTTAATAACCATGACCATATTTTGGCATTCAATTAGACTAGGTAGGATAAATAATATCAGGGTCATGCTGTTTTGTTCCAAGGAGACTCTTAGATAGGATCCTGATGGATCTTCTCCTGTCGCATCTCCTGGCCAATGCCTACATGGTGCTGTTAGAAGGGGTAATGAAGAGAGATTGCTGTGTTGTCTGCATTACACTGCTTTGTGATTTACCTAGTGCATAATGGAGGTGAGAGCTTGAATGAAGGCCATCTACTGAAATTCAAGCTGATTGATGCTATGTTTATGAACTGGGAGAAGACACTACAGAGGTGTTTATATCCATACACGTAGTTTGAAGATATATACTCTATTATCTATTGTTCAAGCTAATATTCTGTTCCCTGGAGGCCAAAGCAATTAATACTTACCATCTCACTTTCTCATAAGTAGAAGTCCGTGGTCTTTTATATCAGAGGTGGAGGTCACCACCAAGATCAAAGACACCTCCTTTTAAGAAGGTGAATAGTATTTGCCTGGATCTCTTGTACAACTTTTAACAAGGTAGTATAACTACATAAGTTGTGCCTAAAGTCCTGCTCGAAATTACTTCTTTCCTCTCTGGTGATTTTGCTTAGAAGAAAAACAGCCTACTGCATCTACCAGACAACTGTAATGTTCCTTTCTCTCACATGGTACAGCTATCTTGCTATGTCTCTTATCCTGTTTTCAGCTCTGTCTCTGTGACACTGTACACATGTGCTATCAGTCTTGGCTATTACATGTGGCTCTCTCCCTCTTATTTCTCCATTTCCAGCCTTTCCAAAGTAAGCAGTAGAGTTCCTATTAGACCTACAAACCCACAGTATCCTGTGGAGGTTTAAAAGGGGGTCCTCTTTCTCCTTATTATAACTGACATTTTTAAAACATCCATTACTTCTCTTAGTGATACCAGCTCCAATTCAGGTTTCAAAAAAAAGCCAAAGTTGTGTCTTAGCCTCATATAGGGAAGACGAGTTATTTTCACTTAGACAGGATACCAAAATTATAACAGTATGTAAGAGTTACAATGAATTTTTAAAGTAGCTTTTAATGCATCTCTCAATCCTTTCATAATTGAATTAGTAAAGTTCTAACAGTATTTTTTATTATACTTGCTTTAGATGTAATTATAGCATTAGGCCAACCCAGGGTATTTTCGTAGAAGAAAATAACTTATTTTATTAAATCTGGAAAATTGAACTGTTTTAAGTTGTTGACATAATTGAAGAACTTAAAGTTAATTGATATTCCATGAATAAAAGACACAAAGGTTAAACATATAGCAATTTAATTAAATGGAATTAAAATCACAATATGCAATTCATTTCTTTGTCATTCTTTTCTGTGTTGTGAATGTCCATTTTTTCCTAGATTAAGGTGAAAGACAGCAAACAACAGAGAAAGGAAGAACAAAACCCTGTGTTCAAATCTGAGGCATCATACTTGACTTTCATGAATTTCTTAATCATAATTCTTTTTAAAGAATTATGTAGCTCTGGATGGGCAAGAATTTTACATTTAAATTGATCTAAACTGCTCCATAAAATGTATAAGTGACAAATGGGTGCATGAGAACTGAGACCAAGGAAAACAACAGGTAGCATACTGAAATTCCTGTGCCTCAAAAAAAGTAAGTAAAAGCAATTCTTGGATGGTTCAAGTCGTCCAGTCTTGGACCTTTTGTCATTTTACTATGTGGGCTTTATGTTTGTCCAACCTTCAACGAAGAGTTCCTGGGATGGGAATTAGCTAGAAGAAAAAGGAATTTAAGGACAGATAGTTGGTTTTATGGGAAAACCAACTGGGGGAGTGGGGAAAGGAGTGACAGCTGAGAGCTTGTAAAAGCACCAGAGCTATTGAGCAGAGCATCCCAGAGAGGACCCAGAAAACAGGCACCAAGGGGGTTTCTGCTGCCTCAGTGCTGCTTGTGTGACTGAGCTATACCTTTGACTTCAGTTCAGAGCAAGCTGGCAGTGGTAGTCTTTGTGCTCATGTTCACTCGCAGGACAGGTTTACTTCTCTTGGTGTCTTGTATCTCTGACAACTAGTCATTCAGACAGGGACACCAGTTACTATGTGTCACAGTTTCTGTGAAAGATCATACATCTGAAGTTTATATTGATGTGACAGGACTCATTCAGGGACAGAGTCAATGACTTTCAATTACCTTGCTGTAGAAGCAGAGTTAATATTTTAAAAAACCCCACACCTCACAACAAAAAACAGAACCAAAACCAACCAAACAAAAATACTTTACTACTTGCAGTTTTTAATAGTCAGTCTACTAGATCTCCTGCAAGAGTACAGTTTGTTTCCTTTTCAGATATATCATGATAGATGCAGAGTCTAATCTGACTCACAAAAATAACACCCATTTCCATATGTACTTTTCTATGGAAGTGGGATGAAAGTCTGTCTGAATGTTTGTTCTGAAAAAGAAAATACTTTTTTTAACATGGAAAAAGTACCATCAACCATGTAAGTATTTTTGGATCATAAAGGTAATAATGACAACAAAGCTAGAAGGACAAAGAAACATAATAAGCAACCCAAACTAGAAATCTGAGCTACAGCTGTCAAAGCAAATAGCAAGAAAATGAAACTGTCTGATTGAGTTTAGCCATCTACACCTCAAATAATTTCTTGTCAACCTTTTCTCCATAAGTTGTGGTAAAAGCTAACTTAAATCATCCCTGCTGTCATCAATCCCGTTTTCAACACTGCAATTGGAAAGATGTACTACCAATGATCAATTAGAAGACGCTACTCCTTTTATAGTGCCATGGCCCATGAAACAATAGTGCCATATGAAGAATAACTTGTCCTTCTTAGTGTCCTTGATACCAAAGACAACCCGTAAGAGGAACAAAATAGTGAGTAATGTTCTGTATGTGTCTAATTTTATTTTTTGAGAACTAAATTAACGTAGCCCTGAAAATATAAAGTTGAAAATGAGTGTATGCCTTTCCTGTGACTCACCTAAATGTATGTAACTAACTATAAAAGCTGTTTCAACTTCTTCTTAGTTAGTTGAAGAGCAGCTTCTAATTAGTAACTTATCTAGTGAATTAAAGTGAATCGTTACAGTATACGTTGTAGAAAATGCAGGAGAGGGGAAAAAATAACACTAGGGGTTGCTTCCAGGCATAATCTGTGGGTTTAGCAAATAAGTGTTGCTTTTTATTCAGAATATAAATGTTGCTTTTCAGGGCACCCAATGTAAAAAGGCCCAGATCCCTCACTGAGGACTCTTAGTATGATGCAATGCACATTGCCCAGCTCGACTTTCATGAGAATGCATCCTGGGGGCTGGTGTGAATTGCATCAATTGTGGGTATGATTCATGCTTCTTGTTAACTAAATGCTTCCCATGTTTCACTCAGCAGGTTTATATATCAGGCTCTAGAAAACTTTAACTGATCTGGGTCGTGCATCCACATTCACAGATGTGATGGTCTAAAGCAAGATTATTGTAGATGGCACAGTGGTAAACTCTGCAGTTGCCCATGAAAAAAAGCAAACTTTTAACTGTAACTATTAGGTTTGGGGGTTTTCTTCGTGCTGTCTTAACAGTTCCATTGTTGGGCTTTTGGTTTGTCTTTGACAGTAATATTAGCATAACTCATCATATCCATGATGAGCTGTCACAGCTATTTCAATGAAAAGCTTTAATATATACATGCTTTTCAGAAGCAAATTTTGCATGCTTATCAAGGTGTTCATTTGTTCCTGTCATAGTTTGCTTAGGTACTGCTGAGTTTTAGTTTGCTGAAACACTCTGCTTAGTAGACTCAGAAAACTAATTTTTTCATATACTGCCTCTACTGAGCTCCATTCCCTACCTCTTGCTGGGGGATATTCTAGCCTCATCCTGTGAGGCCTCAGGCCAAGATCTCAAAACGGAACAGAATTTCCTATGCAGGTGGAAGAAGTAGAGTAAAGCAGCACTGCGATTTGGCATGGTTTTCTACACAATTTATGTTTGTAGAGTTTGCTTTTACTGCAAGCTTTCTATAGTGATGCTATTAAAATTACTGTTAAAATGCTTCTGCCAGCATATGTTCCTGGCCTTTCCATACATATTTTAGACTATGGTAGTGTTACTATGCTTGGTTTTAATGAAAACACTTTGATCAGCAATAAATCACGTAAGGAGATCACTGGAAGTAAGAAGGTGGGTTTTCCTGTCTTTCAGATGAAAAAGAGAGAAAAGAAATAAGGATAGTCACTGCTAAAAAACAGATGAGACCTTGGAGTCTAGACTACAATAGTGGTAAGAAAGTGTAGGTTGGTGTACAAGGTGCCAAGCTGGAGGAGGAATTTTTTCAAAGGACTCTTTAGAACAAACTGCTAAGCCAAAAGATGGTCAGAAAGAAAGTAATTGCTGCAGAAGACAGGTCTGGGATCAACCCAAATGACCTGGATCCACCTTGAGAAGCATTACTTTTTGCTGAGAAAACTGATGATAGGTTTCTAGACACAAAATGAATTAAGGGGAATTCTTCCTCTTAAATAAATCTGTCTCCTACCTTTCTCCATGAATGTCTGATGAAGGCGAGCTAATTTTAAACAGTAAGAGAGTTTACCTAATCATCTGTGATATCTAGCATTATCTTTAGGAAGAAACTGACTTTGTTCAGAAACTGTGTGTTGCCTCTCTGTATCCCCGTATGAATCTTTTCTCTTGGATATCTAGAATAGTTGAAACGGCTTATATTTGCAGAGGGGGAAAGAACTGTGGTAATGTGCAAGGGAGAGTTTTAGGAAACAGGACTGGACATTAGGGAAAGCAGCTGGCAGGAGATTTCATGGACTTGGGAGCAGGTACTCTAAGAAGCTCACATGAGCAACCCATATTCAAGATTAAAAGGTAGTGTTTATGTTTTGCTTAAATTGTAGGCTTAAACACCACTGGCTCCATCAAAGGTATCATCTGGATACCCTTTGCCTCCAGCAAGGATCTGAGGGCTGGCAGGGAAGATAGATGGCCAAATCACAGTCAAATTAAGTGGGACAGCTTGGGTAAGCTGGGAATGTAGAGTGGAAGAAAGAAGTTCACTGGAATTCGTAGAAGTAGGAAGCACGGTGTGAGGGAGACATTAAACTCAACAGGTTTGGGAAGGATGTGGCTCTGGACAAAGGCTATGTGGAAAGACCTGGGAAATGAAGCTTGAAGAGGAATGGGAAGGAAAAAGTTAAATCCCTGGGTGTCACTCGCCCTATAAAACTAGGGAGAAAACCACAGCTGCATATTTGACAAAATGGCTCTGATCTGGAAAAGAGAAGCAAGATGAGAAAACTTTGTCTATTCCTTCAGAGATTGCTCCAGCTGTAGACACTAAACTTCTCAAAGGGTTGTTCCATTTACTCAAATGACAGAGGTATGTGTGGAAGGTTGAAGGGTTTCCACCCTGCATTCTGAAGTATGTACAGATGGGTTAGGGAACACAAGGTGCATTTTCTGGTCTTTGACATTTAGCTTGCTTTTTAAATTTGTGGATACTTTATCAAAAACTCCTTCATTTAAGAGTATTTTGAGAAAGCAGTCTATTAGCATTTCCTACTAGTAACGTGTGCTTTCTCGGGCGTCCTGTGAGAAAGTGGATAAAGATATAGAATGTCCTGTATGTTAAACTGTGTGTAGGGACACACTTCTTAAACATTCAAATTGAAATATTTAAGAGTTCTGCTTATTCAGTGAAAAACATTAAAAAACTGCCTAATTTCATCAGATTAACATGATTTTTCTCTTTTTCTTTTTTTCTGGAAGGAATGAAATTGACAGTCTGTAATTTGGAAATAATATATGCACTATTTCAGCTCTCGTAAGTCACTTTTTTAGGTTCTTTCAATAGTGGATAATGATCTGCGGAATTTGGCAGAGTGGGTTTTGTTTGCATCTAGTTGTTTAAGGCTTTGCTCCAGTGGCTTTAAAATGGATGTACTTGGCTGTATGAATGCCATATTGTACTTGAAGTACTTCTTAATTCTATGGATCCTGTTTCCCCTTAATTATATTGGATGGTGAAAGGTATAATTCATATGCATTTTAATTATTTTTTTTTAAAAAGTCAAAATGAAAATTGAAATATAAAATTGCTTTGTGCTTCTGCATATGGCCTCTAGAGGGAAGTAGTCTTTCAGAGCTACAGCAAATGGAGGCTTCACTTCTCAGTCAAAGCATGCTCCTTGTAATAATCATAATTATCCATTGGCAGTTCAGAGGGATGCTAGAATTCATTGTGTCATTCAGTCAATAAAATGCTGCACTCGAAATTTTCAAGCCAGTTTGTTCTTAAAAGTGTCACACAAGCATTTCTATTTATGTTTCATTACGGTATAAGCTGTATAACTGGACCATATGTTCAGCTAAAGCTAGGCTTTCTTCCTAAATTCTCACAACTATACTAGAAATAAGCAACAATAGAACAAATCTTCTTGTTTCCTTGAAGATTAAGAGATTTCATAAGTCTTAGAACTGTACAAATCTGAGGAAGTATCCAGACTTTCAAAACACTTGATTTATTTTACCTACATTTAGCTCATGAAAGTGTATGTCATGCCCATTTGCCATATAAATGTCATTTCTGTTAATATTCTAGTACTCTTGGCAGCCATCTCTAAGGATATGCAGATAGGAAGACCAGGCAGTCTTGGATCCCGATGTTTAAACTTTTTAGTCAAGTAGAGAATTGGTCCCTTGGATACAAATCTAGTTTAACTTGATTCACAGCCAAAACTTCGGAGTTCTGATTCCAGCAAGACGTGAAAGGAAAAAGAGGGGAAACCCCATTCCAAACCTATCTACTACCTTCCCTGTTATGTGGCATAGTCATTGAATATATTACAGTTCTTCGGAACAGAAATTTCAACCACAAAACTTCCTTTCCAGATGACCATTCTAATCACTAGGCTACTTTTTCAAGCTCTTTCTTGAGCTTCTATCTGTAGCATAAGATACCTCTTCTGTTTGTTAGAAAGTTCTCAAGAAGATGGATTGCATGCCACCAACATGTATAGCCACTAGATAGTACAGCCAGTCTAATGGACCTTGGAAGGAGAATGTGTCTTTGCAAGTAGAGAAAGAAATCTATTCCAGTCCTACTTTTCCTAAATAAATGATCTAATTGCAGACCTTTTATGTAAAATAGCTTTTCTTTTCCCTAGAATTCTCACTTGCCTGACTTTTTTACAGTGGTGGCAATTACTGGGTTAACTGTAAAAGTCACAAGGCATCTTTTGAGAATGAATCCTCCTTCAGAACATCTGAGAACAGGAACAGTAAGTTTATTGAGTCTGATAAAGAATAAAAGCACAAGATGGATAACAAATTTTGCTATGTATTCAAGGCCAGAGCAGTGCCAGCCACAGATGGAAGCATAGATTTGAACACCTGCCTGCAGAACCTGAAAATCAAAATTCAAGGCTCCTATGGGGTCTGGATCAAGAAGTCATGATTTGTAAGAGGGATATCTGCATTCCAATTAATCCTGACTAGAATTTCTGAGTAGATTGAAAACACACTGGCAAGTTTTTTCTAAGTACACTCCATTAGGAGCACTGAAAATGAAATACTAGAGATTTGATCTGAAGGAGAGCAATTTAAAATATTTTATTGTGCACAACATGACATTTGCAGCTGCTTTGGGAGAAAATAACAAATTAATAGCAAAAGAGTATGAGAAACAGGCCTAATTTCTTGTAATAATTATTAGTTTGAATTTAAGGAGTCTGAAATATTTGGAGCTGGATAAATATTCTTGACTAACGTGCTGCGTTATTGGCAAAAACTTCACTATCGTATTTGTCACATAGAGTCTGTTTTACTGTTAAAACAAGAACATGTTTGTCTTTCATAACAGCTTGTTTAGAAGCTCTTTAAAACTCAAGCAAATTTTATGATGATGCACTATTATGAGCTACCCACTGCAACTGCATTTCCACTGATCAAAATTATCAAGTGACTTCCATTCTTGCAAGAGGAGGGAGATTTCCACAAATACTGCATACGAGGAGTAACTTTGGATATTTGCCCTATTTATGCATTACTTACCTACTGAGCTGATGAAGTCACTTCATTTATTCACATGCTAATATAATCAGTCCTGGAGAACAACAGGATTATTTATCCATGTTCCTGAGCTCTGTAGTGCTTTTCTAGATCCTGCTGCACAATTCTCATCTGTCTGTTAACTGGGGTGGATTTACACTGCTCTTGCTGACAAGCATAACTGGTGACCTGTGCTGCAAGGGCAGCATGGGGAGCCTTACAATAAGCAGCCATTCCTTTCTAGTCTGTTTGCTAGAGCATCATGTTTCTGTTCTGCAGGATGAGTTCACAGATTTTAAGGCTGGGAGCTATAATACCACTGGGACTTATGTGTAAGGAAGACAAAGATTTTTTCACTCAGCATAAAATCAGTAAATAGGACCAAAGTTTGTCTGTAGCCGGTCATCCATGTTGATTCACTAGGTGGAAGTGTGTGGGATTTGCTATTTTACCTGTAGGCCAATTGTTCCATTGGGTGGTAAATCTTTTGCTGCTACTGTAAAGTGTTAGTTTTGAACATGTTGTACCATTTGCAGATGTCCAGTGCTGGTGACAGCCCTGGAGGGGCGGCTGGGGCTGGCCCTCCCTGACACCACTGGTTCCAGCAGCTCCAGCGGCCCCAGCTCAGGGCAGGGCTGAGCCCCTCAGCCACGGGCGGGCGGGAGAGAGCCCTGGGGAAAGCCTGGGCAAGGGAGGGCAGAACGCTGCCCGGCAGCCAGGGCTGAGGGAGGGGAACCGGGTGAGAAACAGCCCTGCGAGCCCTGAGGGCAGAGTGGGAGGAGGGCAGGGATGGCCCTGCAGCCCTGGGAGAGACCTTGTAGGGGCAGGTGGAGATGCCCTGAAGGAATTATGGCCAGTGGAGAGCCCATACTGGAGAATGTTTATCCTGAAGGTCTACAATGTGTGGGAAGGCCCAAGGCTGGAGCATGGATATAGCAGGAAGAGGAAGGAGCAGCAGAGAGGGTCTGTTATGGACTGACCATAAACCCCATCCCTCATCTCCCTGTGCTGCTCAAGGGAGAAGAGGTGGCAGAGTCAGGAGTGAAGAAATGACAATGAACCTGGGAAAACAAGTGGGAGGATGCTGGGAAGGTATTCCATTTCTTTTCTTTGTTTCTGACCGTCCAAATCTATTTAACTGACAATAAACTAATTTTCCCAGGTCAAGTCTGTTTCGGTAAAGGATCTCCCTGTCTTTGTTTTGATCCATGAGCTTTTACACCTCATTTTCTCCCCCTTCAAGGAAGAGAAGTGAGTGAGCAGCTGGGTGGCACCTGGCAGGTGGCCAAGGGCAACCCACAGCAACATGTTTGTATTTGTGCAGCATCAGTGCTGACATCCAGTCTTGTACGTTCACTCTTAGTAATCACTGATAATTTTGAGCTTTTAAACAAGATCTTATGGTAATTTCAGATAATGCTACTGTTTGTTAGTTCACTATGTGGCATAATTTAGCACACTTAGTTATGTTATTGACATGGTAAAAATATGCAGAGTTTCACTATGCATTTCATAGTAACATTATGATTCTCCTCACTTCCCAAAAAACAACATGTCACAAGAAAAATGTGAAATTTAGTAATCCATTCCAATTTACGAGTTGGTAGTGGTAGTTAGGGTTGCTGTTTGGAACTATAAATTACCATGCATTGATAGTAGCTAGTAATTTTATTTATTTTTCCCTATGAAACTTCCTGTTTTGTTTAAACTCTTGTCATCTTTAGAAGCAGAAGTGCCCATGAGGTCTGTGTTACTGTAAAATTGTGAGGCACACACAGAGCCATCATCAAATGCTGGAAAACAAACTTTCTGCTTTTTCTAGTTCAAATAGTAATTAAAGTAAATATATATATATATGTATATTTTTTTGTCTAGAAGAATGGCACCAATTATCACTGTCTCCAGCAGTGCTATGTGAACAGTTCAAGAGAAAAAAAGAGAGCTAGGCGCTGCAACTTGCTCTCCAAATAAAGAATGTACCAAAGGGATTGTGATATGTTCAGATGAAATAAAACAGTTTTGCAAGCCCTTAGGAAATGCTAATATGAAAGCAGCTGTACAGAAGCAAAAATCCACAGTTGGTCTGGAGACCAGGGACCAGGCTGAGCCCTCTGAAAGAAGAGCTTGTAGGATTGAAGTTAGCAAAATCTGGGATATTTGCTTCTGTTCTCAATTTGATTTGACACAAATGCTTTCTAATGGCTGCATTTAAGTTTGAAAGACTTGCCTGTGGGAGAGTTTAGAGTTTTTCCCAGTTATTTCTCTTTCCAAAATCATGCTCAGGCTGAGCCAGGCTAGCTGGTGTCTGGTCTGGAACTTCTAGACTGATTATAATGAGAATCAGGCCGAGGCCTGTCATGTAATTAGGCAGAGAACTAGCCCAGAGCGAGCATTTCTAAAGGTGATGCAGTGCTGTCCAGAAAGTTCAAACAATTTTTTGTTTCAAGACTTCAATTAAATAAGACCATTCTTTAACAGGTACTATGTCAATCAGTGTAGTTGCACTGTGTGCATGCAATCCTCCTGCTGAAAATCTGAGCTCTTTGTTGTACTAGGCACAAGACAGTCTATTAGATCAAATAGAGACATCTGTAACAGCATGGGGTTCAACAGCTCTTTATCTAGTTAAAGATAGAGGCAATAAATAAAACCCTTTTTTCCTGTCATGTTACTTTTGAATTTGTTTTTGATATCTCCAGTAATATCCCTACAAATTTCTGGGTAGTGCATTAAGAAAAGGAAGGACTGGATTAAAGGTCACAGCATAAATGACAGTGTTCATCTGCAGGAGCTTCAGTAACAGAGATGAGAAATTCAAATTCAAATTCAAATTCAAATTCATCAGCTCTACCTGTGCCAGTTGCATTAATTTCCCCTTCTAATGGCCCAGAATGTAATCCTTTGTGTTGAACAATTGAGAGACAAAACTGTGCTTTATTTCTCTATACTTGTCCAGCTTTTCTTCTTTCTTCTGTTTTAAGGAAAAGAAATGGATCATTTGAAAGCAAAATATGAGCAACTTTGCCACAGGTGTCGTCATTCTGACTGAATGTTTCTTAATATTTCAGCTGAAATGTTGGTAACAAATTCTTTATTTTCTTCACGCGACTCTTCTAAATTAGTCTATAAAGCAGAATTTATAGGAATAGAAAGTAAATAAATAAATGAGAAAAGTAAAGATTAGCTTTATTTGATTGTAAAAAGGCAAGATTTTCCTCAACTACACCATAGCATAGATTTAATATGACACACAGGTTAGTGGAGCACTTGCTATGTGGAGTCCTCTCACCCTATGAAGAAAGTGAAGAGGGGAGGTAGTGACTAACCCCATGATAGTATTGTTTCTTTCCTTCTACATCTGTTCAAGGAGGCACTGGTTGTTGGAGTGAGAATGTAGACACATAAGGTGGGTAGGAAAAGAAAAGGTGAGTCAGCAGCCTCGAGAGCCAGCAGCGTTGACAGAAGAAAGTGTTCAATGATAGTCCTGTAAAGAATGGCACTGACATTGCCTCTGAGAAGTTGATGAATTATTTCCTGCAGTCTCTGACACATGCAGGAAGAAGAACATGAGTGTAAGGGAGATGTATGTAAGGACTGAGAGACACAGGTATACCCTGAAAGTGTACAAGTTCTGTTAAAGCAAGTCTTGTAGAGTTATGTCACTGAGGGAGTGCTGGGGAGTAAATCATGACAACCAGGAGTTCACAGCCTTAATGTAGCTTTTCTTGGCTTCCTACAAGCCAATTATCCCCATTGGAGTTCTGTTTGCAGGTCCTGATATATTGTTAACCTTACCCTCACAGCTTAAATGCCTAATAAATTTTTTAATCCTTCCTCTAGACATAATTACAGGAAAGTACTTCTAAAGCACCAAATGAAACAGTACAAAACACAAGAGAAGGAACTGTCACCCTGTCTGGCTGTCTAATTTCTTTAGTGATGCTTCTTGTACTGTTTCAGAATACGATATTTTCTTCAAAAAACAAACCCAATCATCAGATTGTGTTAGACTTGCATTCCTCTCATCACGGTTCAAGGCACCAGATTTTATCTGCCTGCCTTTTACAAAAAGTGGCGAATACTTGCTTTTTGTATTGTCAGCTGAACTCAGAACTCAGAACTACAGTAAGCACTTGTAAATTTCAAAAATAATTGAAAGGGATGCTGCAGTTGTTTGATTTAATCCAGTATGCTCAATCCAGTTCACCCAATTCAAGGTACAGAAGAAGATGCAGGCTTTACTGGAGAAATCTATAGCCTTGAGGAAAGAAGCACATAAAGAATACAAAAGTCCCTCAGCTACAGCTGATACAAGATGAAGATCCAAATGATCAGTACTGTTAGGTTCAGATATCTCATCTTTTATTTTCCTTGAGCATCATCATTTAATTGGCTGTATTGCATTGAGAAGGTGAATGAAGGCAGGTTGGTATAACAAATAATATTTATACTGGGAAGTGATGAGATGTGACATAAGAAATTACTGGGTCTGATAGAAAGGAAGAAGGTGAAATGGAAGGATAAGGTACATACTTTTATTTGTGTTTTTGCAGGTATTTTTGGGGTTGGCACACTTGCAATAACTCAGATCTGTTTATGCCAGTTTCCAGAAAACATTGTCAACATTTGCTTTTTTTTTTTTTTTTTTTTTGTATTCTTAATACCTATTATATAAAAGTAGCAGATGCAGCAGTTTGGAGTTCAATGAATTGCTGTTCCTTGGGATGATTCCATAAACAATTCTAGGAAATCTAGGGAGGTAGAGGAGTTTGTCTTTAACTCTGTCTCCTGTTTTATTTTTAATTTTCTTTCTGCTATGATAGCTATTCCTGTCCAATGCGTGACAGGTAGCTACTGATGATTAACTGCAGTTTCAGCAAAAAGGGGAAATGGAAACCAAAGAAGGTCACAGAATTATAGAATGTTAAGGGTTGAAAGGGACTGTAAAGATCATCTAGTCTCAACTGGCCCTGCTGTTGGCAAGGACATCTTCCACTAGACCAGCTGCTCAAGGCCTTGTCCAACCTGGCCTTGAACATTGCCAGCATTGGGACTTCTACAACCTCCCTGGGTAACCTGTTCCACCATCTCACCACCCTCACAGTAAAGAATTGCTTCCTTATATCTAACCTAAATTTCCCCTCTTTCAATTTGCACCTATTATTCCTTTTTCTGTCACTATAGTTCCTGACAAAGAGTCCCTCTCAGGCTTCTCTGGAGGCCCCCTTCATGTATTGGAAAGTTGCTGTGAGGTCTTCATGAAACTTTCTCTTCTCCAGGCCGAACAGCCCCAACTTTCTCAGCCTGTCTTTGTGGGGGAGGTGCTCCAGTCCTCTTATCAACTTTGTAGCTCTCCTCTGGACTTGCTCCAACACTTCCATGTCCTTCTTATGTTGGGGGCCCCGCAACTGTACACAGTACTCCAGGTGGGTTCTCACAAGAGCATAGTAGAGGGGCAGAATCACCTCCTTCAGCCTGCTGGTCACGCTCCTTTTCATGCAGCCCAAACTCAATTCTAACTCAGCCTTGGCTTCCCTAACCTTATCCGTAGCTTCCTATACAATTTCCTTGTGTATCTCCCAGACCATCTGTCCTCCTTTCCATCTTCTAAAAACTTCTTTTTTCATTCTGAGTTTGCTCAGCATCTCCTTATCCATCCATGGAGGCCTCCTGGCATTTTTGCCAAATTTCCTCTTTATAGGGATGCATCACTTCACAAGATATCCAACTTAGAAAAAAAATTGTAGGAGGACATTAATCAGAGAGTCTGAACACACAAGTCAAACCTAATAAGTCATTGCTTTTCCTTACGATTTTGATGCAAGTACAATTTACTGCTTGACAATAATTCACTCAGCTTTACCTGTCTTATGGTAACATTGAAGACATTTTTTTCTTCCTTCACTTCTGTCAGCCATAAAAGAAAAGAGAAAAAGTAAAATGCTCTGCTTTTCAGAGTCCACAACGTTAAAAAAAACAATAACATTATGTTTTGTTGTCATATTCTTTAAGGGAGGATCTAGAAAAAGGATTCATACTAGTATTGCATTTACTCTTTAGATCTCCTTAGAGGGGACTGTTTACCTTTTTGAATATTTTAGTCTGGTTTCCACATCTATAATACTATAGAAGATTCTTGCCATAAATAATCATCAGAGTTTTGCTATTCTTGCCAAAAAGGTTCTGTTCTAATCAGAGCTAAGTAGCTTTGAAAAGCTTCAGAGCTTAATTAGAAAAGTTTCAAAGTGGGCATATTTTCTTGAAACATACTAGCTCTTTAAACACTGTCGACCCCTTTACCAGTTATTCCATCTAACTTTCTTCTTTTTTTTTTTTCCATTAGACAGTGCCAATTCTGTGAAATTGGAGATTCTACATAAGGCCAAGAGTGTGGAAGGAGCAAAGGGTTCTGGTCACAGCTGATCTGCATCTTCTGAGGTTTTATTACTCCCTGAACTAAACCAAAAAGTTCCTGCTCTTAGAAAAATGAAAGGTAAACAGTGTTAAATGGAATATACATCTCTAAGTCTCAGTCTTACCAAGTGGTGCATAAGTTGAGAGAGTGCAGAGTCTCCCTCTAGGATGAAAACGATGCATTTCTAGTCATCTGACTGCAAATCAGTGGTGAGTGCTTACAGTAAAAGGACAAAAACTCTCTTAAACAAAGGGATGGTAAGTTGGTAGTTTTGCAAAATGAAGGGTCACAGCAATCTAGTAGTAATTCCTTTTTTAATTTCAAAGCCTAGAATAATTGGGCATATCTTGCCCTCATTTACACCTATGCAAATCCTGTTACTTCCAGTAAGGCTTTACAAAGAAGCAAAACTTATCCCTTGCAAATTAAGAAATGAACACATAATGAGAAAGAAATTGGTTGCCTTCCATTTCCCAAGGTACTCATCTTTTAGATGAAAGTTTTCTGCAAGATCTTGTACTATGCCTATCTAGGATTAGAATCTGGACCAGAGGCTGTAGCTATGCTGTTGCACCCACCACAGTCCATTTGATTATGTTTAGATGTTTAGTACTAGTTCTTTAATGTTCTGAAAGCTGGGAAATGTACTAGTGTCCTCAACGTTTGCTTAAAACATACCAGCCCTTTAAACACTGTTGACCCCTTTGCCAGTTATTCCATCTAACTTTTTAGGTTTTTTTTGTTTTGGTTTTTTTTTCCATTAGACAGTGCCAATTCTGCGAAATCGGCGATTCCACATAAGGTTAAGTGTGTCCAAGCCACTATTTTGGACGCAAGGTGTCCCAGGTGATATTTTGGTTCCCATTCTGTGCTGAAATATGGAGATACTTGGATGCAAGTGTGTTGTTCCTAGAAAAATTTGGGACAGTATTTGAGACTGGGATGGTGTAAAGTGAACATCCTAGACAGTTTCAGCAAGATGATCTGAGACTCCTATTACTTTAAAGTACAGCCAGCTGTGACCAGCCAAAAAATTAGGTGGATCCTGTAAGTGCACTGAAACTTTGAACGGACTATTGAATACCTGCCCCAGCTCAAATGAAGGGAATAGAAATTACAGGTGCAGAGTACCTTACAGATAAGGCCAATCTGTGCAATCACTTATGCCAGTGTGGTATCCCTAATGGAAATTTAATGCTCTGAATTCACATTACACTGGTTGAAGGGGCTGATTAACAATACACAAAGGGAAGTGCTTCAGATACTAATTTAAGGGACTAAAAGAATCACACACACACACACACACACACACACACACGCACACACAGATTCCCCCAAAAACCAAAATAAGCATCTCAGGTGAGACAGTTGGGATTTTTGGAATCAACACAAACACTTAATGTGACTATGTAGCATTTTTCCCAATTGTAATTTCATCTTCACTATTATTACAGCCCTTGAAAAGGGATGACAGTCTACTACCTTCAAAAAAATATTCTCTCTATAGCAATTGCTTATTTTCATTGAGTCTTAACACTTTGTATCGTGTAATTGCTGAAACAGACTGAAAAATTTTAACATATTTGTGAGTAAATATGATATGACTGTCTTTTGAAGAAAAATGTATTTCACTAATATTAGTAATTGCATGTTTATTACGGCTTTGTCTGCCAAGATAAGGAGGAAAATTGTACACAGGGTAGTCTTAAATTACCTAATGGTGAACAATCTTTTTTTTTGTTCTGTCTATCATAATTTTGCCCTAAAGTAGAGTACAATTTATTGTTTCATTCTTTTATCTATATGTTTTGCTATCAACTGAAATTTCAAATATTCTATGGGAAGGGTTTTTACTTTTATTTCTTCTGGGGTTTTTTTGTTTGTTTTTTTTTTACTTTTGCATTTTGTTATTGACATTTTTAATATATGTTTACAAAAAGAGTAAAGCAAATACTTTACTGTGAAGACTAGAATGGCTCATCTACATGCACCATAAACTGATAACCCCATTGTAACCATGTAAATGTTGATAAAATGTCAACCTTGAGATAATAATAATATTTTTTCTATTAATATAGAGCTTTAAAAGTAAAATATAATGTACCAGAGAGCTTATTGTCTGTGCTTATTGTCTTCTCTGCATAAATCCGCAATGAAAGACTAGCATAACTAATTTCTGAAGTTTCAGTGCAAAAAAAGTTCTCAGACAGGTTTTCAGTAGTGGTTTAACTGCCTTTTGAAGGTCTTTCCTTCCACAGCACAGTCAAAAATTATGCTTCTTTTTTTTCTTTTTATTCACGTGTTTTGAAATTTCTTTAATGGAAAGTGTGCTATCAGTAGTATTTTATTTCATTTGTATGAAATCAGGAAGTGATGGTGGTTTCTTCTGTAATTGATCTACTTCAGACTTGTTCTCCTGTAAGGTTCAACAGATCTCAAATGCTCTTGTTATCATAAAAAGTGTCAGTATATGGCCTGTACTTCTGGAGCACAGGCCTTCCTTTTGTCTAATGCTTTCTAGTACAAAGAATCTCTGTGGCACTCAAGTGTTCAATAAAGCTGAGAAGGAGAGGATTTGAGTTGGGAATCTAGCCTCAAAGTCACCTATAATCCATTTCTCTCCAACACATTCAATCTCTCATAAACTGAATAGTATTCATCTAAAGTACATGCAACTAGTACTCTCTTTATCTTCCCAGAGTGCTTTGTGGAGATTATCAAGGAAATACTTTTCCCTGTAAAAATTTTGGAAAATAAATATTTAGAGGCAAAAAACACACTATTGTATTTTACTATAAGTTAATATTTATAATGGTGGTAATCAAAAGAAAATATAAAACTCACCAAATGTTTCACCTTAAAATGGCATCAGAATGTATAACATAAACTTTCAAGATTAATTTGAATAAAATGCAGACATAAGCAGATATTTTTTCAATATTTAAAATTTTATGGGTGAGTTAGAGAAAGAATATTTTAAGCATGTAGTGTTGTCAAAGCTGTTTAAATAATTTTAGTGGGCATCTTCAATAAAAGGTTGTACTTAAAGGTGATTTTTATTACCTTATTGAAAGGTTATTTATCTCCAAGTGTTCAAAACCTTTCTGTATGAGCAACATGTATCTCAAATGTTGAGCAATTGCTTTGATTAGCAGTTGTGTATTGATAAGTAGTCCCTGAGGTAATTTGGTATCCTGGAGAATAAATGCACAGTGAAACAGGCTAAATCAGATTAGGAAATCATTTACCTGACTGTTAGCATGCAGCAGTTTCTGAGGCTGTGATTTCAATTAACTTGGTGTGAATCTGTTTATTAACTTGTATGAATGTTTAGAGTCTGTTTTGCCACAGTTTCTGAATGTTTCCTCTAATAGTGATGAATTCTGATAAATGCCTCCTTTCCAAATCTTTTGCCGTATTGATGTAGCCGGGAAAGAATTAGTGGAGGCTGAATAAAGAACCTGCAACAGATGATGAGATATGTGTATACTGAGTGCTGTAGTTACACTTTAAGCTCAGTGTATTGCTTGATTATATGTGTACTGTTTTGCAATACAGTACTCTTTTTTTAAATTTTTTATCGCTTTACCTAGAGATCTCTGTGGCAGACAAAGAATGTTACCATGCTAACTAATTTTTCAGCATCTGATAGCCTTGAATATATTAGACTTTTAAAGACAAGGAGAAAACTTGATAAATATAAAGGCAAAAAATATACATTCCTAAGTCCTGAGTTAAAAGCAATTTGGAATTATATAAAAGTTTGCTTTATAATTTTGATACAAAACAACTTTGCTGGTGGTTTAATTACATACAATATGAGGATGATTTCTCGTCTGTTTAACATGATTATTAGTACAGATTTTTAGTGTAATTACTTTTTTTTCTGTTGTTCCTAGATTGTGTCTGTCTTTTCCGTGAGAGAATCTTATTTAACTTGTGCAAACTGTAGAATTCATTAACAAAACACTGTGTGGGAGGTAGAGAAAAAACTTTTTTTTAATTTATTTTGAAAATTTACAGGGCTATTATGTGTCTCTAAATGCTTCAGCTATTCTTTACATTTCTCTCAAATTATATTTTCATGCATCTGATGCACTAAAATTGTGCCTTCTAAGGCTTATTTCTTAATTTGCTGATTTTAAAAGTGACTAATTCTTTGAGGACATGAAAGTATACCATTTATCTCTTCTGTTGGTTGTGTGAAGTCACAAATTCACAGCAGAGATCACTTTGCATTGCTCACAGGATCCAGAGTCTTTTTTACACTCTGATATCAGATATGCTGTGACAGTATAGGTGATACACTAAGGGGGGTTGTGTTTATATTCATATTAAGCATCAGAATGAAATCAGAGTGTTTCAATTACCTATGCCCTAGCAGACTTCAGCAGTTATACATGAGAATATTCATTACAGTTGGCATCTGAGTCCATTGTCTTTTCCAATGAGTAGATTTTCAGTTCATTTTTTCTGTTAACCTTCTTTAATCTTAAGAATTAAATGACCTGTGACTCTATTTTTGATGTCTGAAAAATAAGTCTCATGCCTTTGGTTTTATCCCTAAGTATGAAGACTAGAATTCTAAGGGGACCACATTGTATTTTCCTGTCTACAGAAAAGAGTTTTGGATTATTTTTAGGTGGTGGAGGCAAAAAAAAAGAAGGAAATCCAAGTATGATGAAAAATTAAACCTTCTAAATAAATGGATATTGTAGGAAAACAGAACATTAAAAAGTAACTGAGATACATGGTCCTTAACAGAAAAATAATTTAAGATTAGGTTGCTAATGCTTTGAACAAGCCATGAAACAGGCATGTTTATGTCATGTTAAGAGATTTCAGCAGACTCTGCTTGTCAGGAATAAGCCTGTTTGAAATAAACTTTAAAGGTCTGAGTTCGCACTGTCCTCACCAAACTTGCATCCACTGTCAGAAAGAGCCTTGTCTACAGAAAATGGATTTTATAAGACCAAATACTCATTTAGACATACCATCTTTTGATAATTTTATCGTATGAGAGTTCCAGTAATTGTCTAAAGGCTACTTTTGTTTTGAGATAGGATTGTTTCAGCCTAAAAATATAACTCTACTTTGTTTCAAGAATCTTTGGTCTGGAGGTAACAACACTATTTCAGTGATGTTTGTTGTGTTTAGTTATATTTTGGAATAGATCTGACGCTCAATTTCTTCAGTTATTCAGCTTTGAGACTTCTATAGTAGCTTTTTGGGCAACAAGGGTGGAGGAGGAGAACTGCCCTTTCTTCTATCTTGTTTGTTTGAGATTTTCTATTTTTTTTTTCATTTATTAATTACTTTCATACAAAGTAAATGAGTAAATGCAAAGTAATTCTGTTTCCTCAGAGACGGCATTTGAATGAGTTGTCATACTGCAGCAATGAGAGCTGGTCAGTGCTCAAATACAGTCATGAAAAACGCATAGATTCCTGCCAGTTAATAAAGGAGCAGTGAGCAGAACTGAAAGCAGTATACAACTGTATAAATAATGATGCTTCTCATGCCTTGAACACAATATGGCATTCTTGATATCCCACCTTGATACATAAGGAATTGTTGTTCACAAACCTTTCTAATACAAAAGGTTAAGGGTAATGAATGAAGCTATCAGGTTTGAAATTATCAGCTTTAAAAAAACAACCAAACTGAACTTTTTGTGTAAAGCAAGGTGAAAAGTATGAATGATGTGAAAATGAAATGTCTGCATGAACATTAAATAGAATCATTGGCTGGAATCAAACATCATGATCTAGTTACAGCATGTGGCTCCATGGGTCCCTGTACTATTGTAGGTTTTGTAGTGACCTTTTTTAGACAGAGTTTAAAGGAGCTTTTGGTCTGTCTCAATGAGGAAGAAACAAGGTCTCTTTCTTTAGGTATTTAAACATTATTGCTTCAGCAATTGCTATCTTGTGCCCTTAAATAATAACTCATTTACTGTGAGCTGCTGTCCTTCAGACTGATAATAGGACTGTGATCACAGCCTTCATTACTCTCTGCATTCTTAGCCATAGCTCTGACAATTGCCATTTGTTTTTTATCTGAGATTGGACAGTTGGTGGTTGATGTGTACACGTTTCTGTTTCCTCAGACTGACGTGCATTTAATTTAGTTCTGGACTTTGTTCAGCTGCTTTGTTTTGCTGAAATGCTCTAGAGGGTGAGCCTACAGCCACAAATCTTTCCAGGTTTGTGTTCAATTTGCAAATCCTATATTTGTAGCAGGAAAAAACCTCCCTCTTTTCTCAGTGGGAGTGTTTGTCAGATCTTTTTTGGCAACAGCAATAAGTAGTTTATGGTCAATTTCATCTAACGCTGGCCTCCCATAAATAAAGATGTGAAACCTTTTACACTGGTAGACTAAGGCCAAAGAGGCTTTTTCTTTTTTGCACACATCAACACTTAGAGATTTCAGACACTAAAGGAAAAGAAGATATTGGTCTCCAGTTCTGACAGTACTGTTAAAAACAACTCCTGGACTGAGAAACTGACTGAGATCTTAATTCAAGAGACTTTTTCGTTGAAACTAGGGGTTAACACACACTTTGTATTGGTTTGTCTAAATGTTACCATACTGAATTTGCACTCAAAGGAAACTCTTCATTGCTTCTTATAACTGCTTTTATTGGGAAATGCATGATCAGCACTGGCTTCCAAATACTGTGCATTTTTTTGCAGTTCTCTTTTCTCCCTGATTTATTGTTTTCCTTTGTTTATTTGTTCTTCTGTTCGTTAAATTTTTTTCTTACTACATTTTGTTCTCTTGTTTTCCACTCCCCTTCCCCTCTGTTTGAGCTACCTCTATTACTCCTCCAAATTAGAATCTCATTCAGATAATATCCCTTTATATCATCAAAAGTAGATTCTTTCTAATAAAACTGTTACCAATCACAGAATAAATTTCAGTACAAGCAAATTAAGTCCCCCAAGCCAGTGGAGTACTTTTTGGGGTTGGAGTGTGTTTGGTTTTGTCTTTTTTTTGTTATGTAATAGGCCTATTCAACCTGAGGCGACTGAAGGCCCACACTAAGACCTTAAACCATCTTGTCCAGGAGCTGCTTTATGCTGATGACGCTGCCCTTGTCGCCCACACAGAAGCAGCTCTGCAGCGTTTAACATCCTGCTTTGCAGACACTGCTGAGCTCTTTGGGCTCGAAGTCAGCTTAAAGAAGACAGAAGTTCTCTATCAACCTGCACCTCAGGAAGTCCCCCATCATCCCCACATCTCCATTGGCCAATCAGAGCTCAAATCAGTCCAGCAGTTTAATTACCTAGGTAGCCTCATCTCCTCGGATGGTAAGATTGACGGGGAGATAGACAACAGGTTAGCAAAGGCATACAGTGCCTTCGGAAAGCTTCATAAAAGAGTTTGGAGAAATAAACACCTGAAGAAAAGTACAAAGATCAGTGTTTACAAAGCCATAGTGCTGTCTACTCTCTTATACGGTTCTGAATCATGGGTCATCTACAGCCACCACCTGCGTCTCCTAGAACGCTTCCATCAACACTGCCTCCATTCAATCCTAAATATCCACTGGTCAGATTATGTGACCAATACTTCTGTTGTAGAACAAGCAGCAGTCACAAGTATAGAGGCCATGTTGCTGAGAACACAGCTGCGTTGGGCAGGGCACGTCTCCAGGATGAAGGACCACCGCCTCCCTAAGATCTTGCTTTATGGTGAACTTGCCACTGGCTGCCGCACAAGAGGAGCCCCGAAGAAAAGATACAAGGGCTCCCTAAAACAACATCTCAGCCTGGGCCATATTGATCACCATATCTGGTCTACTCTGGCCTCAAATCGGGAGGCCTGGAGACACACCATCTGTAACGCTGCTGATGCTTTTGAGAAAGCACGCAGGATCACTCTTGAGGAGAAAAGACAACGCAGAAAGAATCGTGTCTTGCAGAATATACCACCTAACGAGTCTTTCTACTGTGCCTTTTGCAACCGGACATGCCTATCTCGTATTGGCCTTTTTAGCCACCAACGCACCTGCAACAAATGTCAGTAGAGCCCTTCCCAAATCTTTGTTCGCGAAGCCTAGCCATGAATAGGCCTTCATAACATCAGCAGGTCATGGACAATATTTTCTCAACCATTTCTCCTAGACTTTCTCATCTCAGTAGCAAGAAGAAAATATCTTATACTCTTCCCCATTTATTTTGGATGCATGTATGAGCTCTTGTCTTATACAGTGAAAAGGGAATGAGCCTAAACTACTCAGACAGAGAGCAAGTAACTTGAATAATTTATCCAGTATCTCTTGACGAGACCAGTATGGATATCGGAGACTGCTGCTGCATAATTTGGTAGATATCTGAGTTCTCATTTCTCTTAAAAACCTCTTTAGATGTGTTTCTCATTTTTTTCTGTCCTCTGTTGTTCTATTGATTTTATACGTCACATGAAACAATAGACAAGAGCATACTGTTAATCCTGTATTGGGCATTTTTAACATAGTGCATTTTTTTTTCCACCATTTGTTGTCCAGTGTATTTCTCCTTAATTCTCTGTACCTACCATTCATCCCCATGAACATTCAAATATAACCTGGTTACTCTGACATTCAAAGCAACCTTGTGTGTGTCATAGCTTGCTTTCCAAAATAATTTCTTAAGGACTCCAGTTTTGATGTCTATTCCTTGGGTCTCTTCTGAACTGTTTGATTGTTTTTGTCATCAGATGACTGGAAAGGTTAAGTTCTTCCTCTTACTCTGAGGCAGAATCAGTTATATCTGTGCTATTCCTGATGGATGCCTACCTGTTTTGCCCTAAAGTGTTTCCTAATGATGGAGACTCTACAGTTTCTGCAGGCAGCTTCTTGTAATTCACCATTCTTACCTTTATGAAGTCTTCCCTGCAGCCTAATCTGAAACTCCCATGAATCACTTCTACTCTGTTATTTCACCTTCTAATGATTGTGAGTGTGAGGAACATACTCTAAAGAAGATTTTAAAATATTTTAACAGCACTATTTAACCACTTGTTCAAGCTGGCTGGTTCCCCCCCCCCCCCCCCAGTAGATTAAAACGAGCACTAATTTCTTTAACCTGCCATTAAGTTCTTATTTTTACCCATTTGAGTCTCCTTATTCATCTCTTGACCTTTTCAGTTGGTTATACCTTTCATTGAAGTATATTTGTAGATGCAATACTTTGAGGTCACTCCAAGATTGCATAAGACTCGGGGCTGTATTCTGTATCTGACAGGCTGTATGCCTATTAATGCCTCCCACTACATGAGGTCTTTACACAATGTTGTTCTGGCATGATATTGTTGATGAGTAGACAGTTTGGGATTTTTATAGTTCTATTGTAATAATATTTTTATAATTCTGTCACAGTTGATTTTTGCTTGCTTCTTGAATTGTAATCTCTTTACCCTCAAAATCAGATATCTAATTTGCTAGGAACCTTTTGAATTGGGTACTTTCACTGTACACTGTGTCCCTCCTAGTCTGGTACCATGAATAGTGTTTAATAAGCATATGCTATGTTCATTCATCAAGTTATTATTGACTGTATAGATTGATACTATAGTTAAGGAGGAATCCTGTAATGACGCCCTCATTTTTAGCATTAAGTTGTTGATAACTACCTTGAGAAAGGGTTTCTAAAAACCTGTGCAGCTTTGGTACATTTGTCTAGACCTTCTACTTATTCCTGAGCTGGGCAACAAAAGCACTATCTGAGGTATATCCTTACTAAAGCTGAGATGCATAAAAGACCACTTCATCTCTCCACAAAATCTATTTCTCTGTCAGAGAAGGAAAATAAATTGGTTTGATCTAATCTGCTTATGATATATCCACAGCATGCCATTCATATCCCTATTTTTTTTCAGGTGTTTTTAAATAATATGCGTGGGCATTTGAATGGAAATTGGAATTGAGTCATCCTTTTTTTCCTTTTTGCTTCTGAAGGATATTTACTGTATTTAACCTCACCTAGACTTTTTCTACCTTACCCATCCTTCAGAAATGAACAATATATGCCACAGGTCATCATTTAATTTCATGACAAAGACAAAAAAAAACCTGTCTCCTAGAACAACCTGTTCCAGTACCTACCACTGTCCTAGTGAAATAGTTTTTGCTGTTGTTCAGTCTGAACCTTCCGAGTTGCAATTTATGGCTGTTGTCCCTTGTTATGTTGTCTGCCAGTACTGAGTTACTGTTTGTTTATTTAGAGAGTGTTTTTTATGCTAAGAAGATTTTTATGGATGGAGTTTCTCTGTCTGTCTATATCTGTCTCAGGTTTAAAAGCAAAATTTTTTCTTGGCTTTCTCTGGAAAACATATTTCAAGTGAAAAATACCAATAACCCCCTCAAATAAAAAAAGCCATGTATTTACCCATTTGATTTTGTCAATAATACCTATAACAAGTGTTCCTTGCACTTCGAGTGGCATAAGAAATATGTTTGATTAATTATTGTGAGTTTCTGTAAGCTATTATGTTATGAAAGGTGAGCCTGGGTTTATGGAGAACTTATTCACAATTTCAGAAGACTGGTTACTTTTTCTATGACAGTTTTTCTCTGCCCTAATTTCTTTTAGCCAAGAGATTGATCTAAAGACAACTGTGATTTTTATTTAAGTTGATTTGGCATTAATTTAATTTTTCATAAAGGCTCCACAAATCCAGTAAACTGAATTTGTGTTCCAGTGCTGTGCTTCTAAGTTCGCCAAGTAGAACCACATATGCTATGTTACCCAATTATGTGAGAAGAAAACAGGAGACCAGAAAAATGCCTTCCTCCCTGTGCTGGTTTAAAAGTTAACCAGCAGGGGGAATGAACTCAACTCAAAGGAGAGATTATAAGTCAGAATAACAATTTATTAAAATAATACAGTAAGTACAATAATACAAACAAACAATTGGTCTCAACCCACAAAAACCCAAATGTATAACCCAGTACCCTGGGGCCTGAACAAAGTGGTGTTCCTTGGGCCCTGTTTGAGTCCAAAGTAAAGGGAGAGGGGAAGAACCTGCTGGTGGGAGAGCTGCTGCAGTCTGGCCAGAACTGGTGATCGCAGTCCAGTGATGGTCTAAGTCTGGTTGAGAGCGATGAGATGCAGCCGTCCTCTGGATCCCACGAGTGGGTTGAAAAATGTTCCAAAACTCCAAGATTATATATCCTCCAGTTCAGGCAGGAATGTTCAGTGCTCCCCTCAGGGCGGGGAGTTCCACAAAGGGTGTGAGGACAGAAACATCTTCCTATCTCACAGGCCTCTTAACACCTAGTTTATAGCCTGAGGAGTCAGGCTCTATGGGCAGAGGGTGCGAATAGTCTATTGACAACAATAGTCTAGTTTCTGGGAAATGACATGGAAGGCTATAGAATACAGTTTTGGGTTACACCCACCATGATGAACTGATCTCAGCTGTCCTAACTAGGACACTCCCTTAATCACAACCATATTGGTGCTGCTCGATTTGATCCTGGGATTTTAAAGCATTAAATCCCTGATTCAGGGAAGTGCTTAAAGTCATCTATAACTTTAATCATTTGAGTAATTGCAATAATGCTCAGCACAAGAGGTGAAATTGAATTCTTGTCCTGAGAGGTTTGTCGTATTTATACACTATAGTTTGTTGTATTCAAACAGAACTATAATATCAGCTCAAGAGAAATCAGTGTTTTGTCTGCATTCCAGCTTCCACACACCATCAAATGGAAAACAAATGAAAAAGTAGATCATAAATTTGAACTTTTGGATATGCAAAGTTTAGTGCCAAAAGTGTTTTTTAAAACCTGAAATGCCTGGTCTTAAATTAAAGAGAATATTTTTCAGAGCTTTATCTATTACAATATAAGCAAGTCTTCTTTCATGCAATAATAACTTAGAGATGTTTTCCTAAGGAGAACTGATTACAATATTTGTTTTCTTGTAAATAGTGTCATTAGTAAGTCACATATAAAGTCTACTAAGACCTATTAATTTTCTCATATTGTTAAGAGTCATAATGCATCTATGTACTCTAGATGATTTGTAAAATTTCATGATGAAAAAAATAAATGTGTGATATGACAAATACCAGAAATACTTAGACCTTCTCATAAATGCTTTGATTCTTATGAGCTAAATTCATAGATAAATTATAAATTTTATTATTATTACTATTATTATTATTATTATTTTAATATTTTATTATTATAGGACTTAAACAAATTGTACCTTCTTTAGGCTATTTTAGCACTGATTACACAAGGTTCATACTTGAGAAGGTTTGTGGGCAGGAAGGTGAAAACAGCTGCGGAGAAGCCTACAGTCCATACATGATAATATTTCTGTAGCTCATGTATCTCATATATCTGAGCTGATTCTGTTTGCACTATGCAACAGTGCAAGGCAGGGAAGAAATGGGCATCTTAAGGGCATGATATTGACTTTAAAGGTGGTGTAACTTCAGTAATTCTGTCTTCAGATAATCTAATTTTTTTATAACTAATTCCTGATTTTACTACAAGTGAAAGCAACAGTATTGAAGGCCCTAGTGAAAAGGTAGTCTTCTCTCTCTGAATTTTCAGAACCAGAAGTTATGGGAAGTATTGAATATGTTATAAAAAAAAATTATCTGTCAGTCAAAAACCCCATGTGGCTGAATTAGGCTTTGTAATTGTTGTGGTAGTGGTTGTGGAATTATATGCAGGCATATAACTGCTATGTTTTTTTCTTTAATGTCCTGGTACTTTAATTTAACTGTGCATGACATGGCACAGCCAAAACTGGGATAACTCTGCAAAAAGTGGGACTAATCTAAGTTTTCTCTAAAATCCTTTTTTTTTTCAGTAACACTCCCCAGCAATGACATTGTCACATCCTGGATACATCAAGCAGTGGAATGCAAAACTGTTTACCTGAAACCTGTGGGAAAACAATAAAACAAACTTATCAAAATAAAGCTCTTCTAAAACGTAACTGAAAAGCAAAGGTTTCTCTTCCTTCTGAAAAATGAAAAGTTTCAGTTGAATTTGCATTTAAAAACAACAGCAAAATAGTAACAGGGTTTGAATATTTCTCAGTAAGAAATGAAAATACAGGTACAGATCCTGGGGCTTCCACATGGAAATACACTGCATTTTGAAAAAAAGTTTTCCTTTGTTGTTCTTTTGTTGTCATCCTCTGAAGACACTTTGCTATTTCTGTTTCAATGGGAACAGCACTTCTAATAGGTCTTCAACAAACATAAGACTTCTCTCAAGGACTAAGTGAGAGGAAGGGAAAAAGACTACAGATGTAGATATAGATCTAATCTGTCTACAAAAACTGTGATATAATTTAGATACTTGGTATCTGTGATAAACATTTGATGAAGGAAGGCATGCTGAGCAATTAGCTCTAATCAGGAGAATTAAAACTAGACATATTCCTACATGAATGAATTAAAGCCTAAAGACAATGGGCAAGATTTTCAGTTGAGACAAATCAGATAAGATACTACTGTATCTTATTTTTTTGCAAAATTCTGATTTTGTGAAAGCAGTAAGGCACATGTTCAAGTTATTTTCAAAAACTGGGTTGGTACTTAGCCAAAACTAAAGTGGACTCAACAAGCTACGCTGTATTTAGCACACTGAAGGGCCTGCAAATAGAACAAAATAGGGATGAGTAGTTTCCTCTTCACTAATATAAATGTAGTGCACACACAGTATGCATAAAAAGAGTATATTTATATTCTATATATGTTTTGTATTATATACATGCCATATGTAATATGGGTGTATATTTCAAAGCTTTTTTCTAGTCTCAAAGAACTAAAATTTCTATCTGTAACCACATATCCACTGTTTAAAGTGTTCCTCATTTTGGAGGGAGAATGATAAATTCTACTGTATGGTAAAATTATTTTTAAAAATCTTGGGATGAGACTTTTCATCATAATAATAGATATGGGGGTTGAAGAATAGAATCATAAAATCATAGAATCTTTTACATTGGAAAAGACCACTAGGCTCATCAAGTCCAACCGTGAACCCAGCACTGCCAAATCCACCACCAAACTACATCCCTATGTGCCACATTTAGATGTCTTTTAGATACCTCCAGGGATGGTGACTCCATCACTTCCCTGGGCAGCCTGTTCCAACACTTGACAACCCTTTCTGTGAAGAAACTTGCCCCAATAGCCAATCTAAACCTCCCCTGCTGCAACTTGAGGCCATTTCCTCTTGTGCTGTCACTGGTTGCCTGGGAGAAGAGGCCAACCACCACCTTGCCACAGCCTTTTTTCAGGTGGTTGTAGAGAGCAGGAAGCTCCCTACTGAGCCTCCCTCTCATCGGGCTAAATGACCCCACCTGCCTCAGACACTCCTCATAAAATACTAGTAAACTACTGTATTTGGTTTGTGTGACAAAGTTTTGGTGGCAGGGGGACTACCAGGGTGCTTCTTGTGAGAAGCTGCCAGAAGTTTCCCCTGTGTTCAACAGAGCAAATGCCAACCTGCTCCAGGATGGACTTGCCGCTGGCCAAGGCCAAGTCCATCAGCGTTGATGGCAGCACCTCTGGGATAACATAGTTAAGAAGGGGAAAAAAACTGCTGCACGACAGCAGCTGAGAGAGAGGAGTGAGAATATGTGAGAGGAGCAGCCCTGCAGACACCAAGGTCAGTGAAGAAGCAGGTAGAAGACGTGCTCCAGGCACTGAAGCAGAGATTCCCTTGCAGGCCATGGTGCAGATCCCAGTGAGGGAGGCTGTTCCCCTGCAGCCCATGGAGAAGCCCAGGCTGGAGTATGTGGATGTGCCTAAAGGAGGCTGTGAACCAGTGGGAAGCCCATGCTGGAGCGGACTCCTGTCAGAACATGTAGCCCCAAGGAGAGAGGAGCCCACGCTGGAGCAAGTTTACTGGCAGTTTCTGAAGGACTGCACCCTGTGGAAGAGATCCCTCTGGAGCAGTTTATGAAGAACTTCCATGGGAACTTCCTTTTGGAGAAGTTCATGGACAACTGTCTCCTGTGGGAGGGATCCTATGCTGGAGGACAGGAAGAGTGTAAAGAATCCTTCCCTTGAGGAGGAAGGAGCAGCAGAGACAATGTGTGATGAACTGAAGACAACCCCACTTCATGTCCCTCTGTGCTGCTAGTATGGAGGAAGTAGAAGAAATTGGGAATGAAGTTCAGCCCAGGAAGGAATGAGGGGTGGGGGAAAGGTGTTTTAATTCTTGCTTTTTTATTTCTCTGTACTCTACTCTGATTTGATTGGCAAGAAATTAAACAAAATTCCCCAAGTTGAACCTGTTTTGTCCATAAAAGTAATTGGTGAGTGATCTCTACCAATCCTTATCCCAACCCAGGAGCCTCCCATTATATTTTCTCTCCTCTGTTTGTTTGTGGAGGGGAGGGCTAAAGTGGCTTTTTTGGGCACCTGGTGCCAAGCCACAGTCAAACCACCACAGCTAGTTTTAATATTTTGGCATAAATAATAGCATTGTTAACCAAGACAAAACATATAGAAGGTGTCATTTTTATTTATTTTCATCTTTTTTAGTATGCTTAGTTAAAAGTTTTTGTTTAGCACCACTTGTGAGCTTTGCTGGGAGAGAAAAGCCCTTTTTATTATTCTTGCAGTTAATTTCCATTTTTTGTCTTACAAATGCTGATAGCTAGAGTTAAATGTGTTCAAGAATCAAAAAGCTCCATATATATGGTTCATTCTTGGCTTTTTTCTGCCCTCCCTGTATGTGAGAGAAGATGAGGCTCTTTTAATAGGTGTCATTAACCTAATATATGATTGTCTTACTCTGGGTCTCCAGCTTCAGAAGGGCTTGGAATCACAATCTCACATTCTCTCCTGCATTGATAGCTTTTACTTCTGAAGGTCTTAAAAGATCCTGTGGAAGGGGTGTAAACAGAGAAGAAGAGAGTAACAGAGGGGTGTTGCTTATGCTCTTTGCTCTCTTTGCTCATGAGACTCAGAGCTTTTTGGCTAGAGAAAAAAAAATGTTGAGGTTTCTTTTGAAGTACTAAATGGCTTTTCACTTGTGGAAAGATTGATACCAGCATGATCATTTCTGCTATTCGTCAACTGGTCAGTATATTCCCATATGAATTGATTAACAGTTCACCTCTCTTAATGCTGGGAATCTTGATTTCAATGCCATATCATTCTACCTATTTATATCTTACTTTATCTTAATTCTAATCAAAGTCCTTTGTTTAAATAAGGTCTCTCTCTGGAAGTGATTAATTCTTGCTAGATCCTGAAACTTCTTCTGTAAGTGGGTGTGTGTTTTGTCGGTGTGCGTATAAAATCTCAACTAATTCCCTGTACAACTGAACTTAGTTTTACAACTTTTTTTTCTACTAAGTTCTATGACAGCGATTGATTTGGAGAATTCAGTAACCTTACTTTCAATGTCTCCTCTTCCTCTGGCCCACATACATCTAGGCATAGATGGGATCTTTGAAAGACTTTATTCCCTTGTACTTTGCAAAATTATTCAGTTCATCTTAGTATTCTTATTTAGGGTCTGTCCCCAGCCCTTTGAAATATCTGTGATGTCTAATTTGTCAGCCCTCGTGTTCTCTGGGAGCGAACTGCACAAAATCTTGCACACAGCATATCATGTGGCTGTTGTTGATGCTCTTTTGGTTGGCAAGGTTGGAGGAGAAGGTGGGAAAAGGATAAAAGAGAAGTATTTAAAATGCCTATTATCTATTTATATATTTATTCAGTGTACTCCAAAGTGTTTGGAGAGGCCTTTGCTTGGGATAGCTGATATTCCTAGAGGAACTGAAGTCAACAGTAGGTTTTTGGTGACTTAGCACTTTAAGTGCCATTTTTTGCTGCACTTCACTTTGAATTGTCCACAGCAATGTTGATGAAATTCATTCTAAGTGCTGAACGTTCATGTTATTAAATACTTTTATTACAGCCAAAGCTTTTGTGCACTGGCTTCACAAATTAGCATTGTTAGCCTGTCTTCTGTAGAGGTTGAGGCCAAGAGACTCTAAGACCAAGGATCATGGAGCAAGCTACAGTCCAGTACTTTGTTAACCCTTTGCCTTTACCATCCCTGTCACTGGCAAAAAGCCCAGGCTAATGTCCTCTGTGGGATTTTCAGTCCAGTCTTACTTTCTCCTCTGCTAGTAAGTTATACTTCATTAGTAGAGAATCAACATACTTTCTCCAAATCTGATTTCCTGAGTACTACTGGCCTTTAAACTTTAACCAGTTCACCCAATATTGACTGTAATAACTATTTCAAATTTAAAACAATTTGTCTTGGCTAAAGCTTGTCTTCTGAAAGAGCATCCCATTTATATAGAGAGTTAAAAAGAGGTGGAGAATCCAGATAGTCTTTTGCTACTTATTATTATACTAATTTTTTTAATTTAATTTAATTTAATTTCAATTTGGTTTTAAACTCCAGCTCTTGGTTTTGGTTTTGCCTTTTCCTGATAGATCAAGCACCTTTTTCCTCCATATTTAAGATATCCATACACTGTAATCAAACTACCTTTCAATCTTCTTTCTGGTAAAATAAAGAGACTGAGATCTTTTATATTTCTCAGTGTAAGGCACTTTCTCCAAACCTAAACTAAACTGTTTGGCTTCCTTTCACGTCCTTCAATTTGTCAACAACTCTTAAGAAATGAGAATGCCAGAGTCATTTGAAGCATTTTAGTATAGGTTTCAAAAATATAATATGCAAAGGTAGAATTATTTTATGGGTCCTATTTGCTAACCCCCCATTTTCTAAATGACCAACAGCTTGGAACTCATTTCTCTAGTTTTATATAATTACACTCCAAACTATTTAATTTTATTTATGTAAAATGCTGTTTTAAGATGATAAAAACTCCATGAGCTCCCATAAAATTCAGCAAATATATTCATCCCAAAGAAATGAAATATTTAGGACTAGACCTTTCATTGTTTTTTTATTTTACTTTCAATGACACGCACTTTTTATTTTGGAAAAAAAAAAAAAGCACAAACCCAAAACAATCTGCAGCTGTTTCGGTCCAAATTTAGTAGGTGACATGTGGATATAATCTGAAATAAGCTGCATACAGAGACCTACAGAACCATTGATAATCTTAATGCCTGACAAAATAAGCATTAAGGACTAATTATAAAAATGGTGCCAAATTCTTGTTGGAGCACTTGTAAGTGAAATGTGACTAAAATACAATATTCAGGCAAATATTCCTACTTGTTGCAAAGACTGAACAGGCAAAATACTTTCAAACCACTTTTAAATAAAGCATAGAAAAATATTCAGGAAACAATCTAACTTTTAAATTTGTAGTTATCTATTTCTCTCTCTTATGGACATGAGAGGCTAAAAACCAGCAGGTCAAATCCCTACTTGCATTGGCTTTAGTAGGAGGAGATTAGACTATATATTCACACTCCTAGGGGTAGAGAATGCAATAGCATCATTGTCATTGCAGGCAGTGGAGGACTTAAAATCTTGCATAATGAAGGCTGTATTTCTTTGCTTTGGCAAGATAGGTACAAGCATTAAGCAGGTGATTAGCAGATCAAATAAGCACTTTGAATTTTATTATAGATCTTTATCTACCATTCTAGTACATTTTTAGTAGAAAAATGTAGTCAAACTGGAGGAAGAAAAAGACACCTTCAAAGTCTTGACTTCCCTTCTTACCCTCCTCTTTACCACCTAATTTCAGCTTGGAGAGATTTTTCCCCTTTCACTGTGTGTCACATGGCATGATGGTTAGCTTTCAGGACTAGGATAGGCTTGCAGAGAGTTAAAATGTTTGTTGTATTGAAAAGCATTCACTTAGTTATGCAGATGTCTTTTTCCCTATTGTAGATCCTTACACATGTGGCCAAACTGAACTCACTCTTCAAAAGGTGTTTTTGCCATCAGGTGACTGCACTGAAGACCATCCTCCTCTAGACGGATGCAAAGCAGGTAAAAAATATCCACTGATTTCAGATGTCTTAAGATTACTCTTTTCTAATGCTGCTTGTATGTGCCAGTAGACACATTGTGACATGCAGCTGTGTGGTAGCCTGCAACACAATACATTGGAGACAGGCGATTCTCTGCTTTCTAGCTCTGAGGAGGGAGTGGACTCAGCAGAGTTGAGGAGTCAAGCAATGATGAACACGTAATGATGAACAGTCAAGAGATATGTACTTTGTACAGGTTCAAGGCAAGGGGACTTTCTGCTCTTGATTTTCAATCCCTTTGCTCTGGGGTATAATGTTCATTTGATTTGCTTGACTGTGTCTTTGAATTCAGCAGCAAAACCTGTAGGCCCAGAATCTACACTTTCCACTATTTAATTACTACACAAAAATATTCAGTTTATTGAACCGGTTCTCAGATCCCTGGGATATATTGTCCATCTCCTCTGTACTCAATAACAAATTTCAGAGCATTGATTAAAACCTCCTAAAGAAATGTGGCCTCTGACCTCACAAAGCAAACATTCTAGGAAGATCCCTCCAAATGCTGGAACAAAGGCAAGATTATAGGACATTATAAGGAAAGGTCAACAGTATAGATAAAGGATATTATTTAAGCTTAACAAGTAAATTCAAAACTACTTTATGTTAACTGACTAACAGTAATATAATGATGAATTCAGTAAGATGTGTTGTAATATGCTATTTAAAATTAAAATGGTCTGGGTCTATTATAAACTAATTTACTATATTCATAGGGAAATGGCTGTAAAATTAATGTTGTGTCGTGCTTTAATAATATCATCAAGAATATTAGTTTTAATGAACAAAGATAATGAAAGAAAGAGGAGAGAAAATAAAATAATTAAGCCACTGAATTTTGAAATTCATCACTTTTTAGTGTTCTGCGAATGAATAAATAAGTGGTAGAGTTGATTACTGCACTGCTGTATGAGCACAACAAAAACTAAGGCTGAATTAAGAAATTCTGTAAACTCCTCCTGAAGTGTCAAAGAGGCAGCTGCTGGAAAAGGCAGGTTGGCAGAGCTACCTGCATCTTCCTGGACTTCATCCTTCATGAAGTAGGTGATATTTTCCCAGAAGGATCTCAACTAAGACAACAGCCTATGCTGCAGGAGATCAGCCTTCACCACAAAAGGAGAGTGCTCTGATCAATAAAATATATAGCTGAGTGTGGCTGCTCATCTATATAGGCACCACTGTTAATAGTTATCCAGCATCATCTTGCAAACTGTTGACTTAAGAGGTAGAAGGACCCACCAAACCGTTTGACTTCTGGAGCCATCTTTGGGTTTTCTGGGTCTGAGTGATGTACTGAATATCAGGAAGAGGAATCTGTGGTAGGTCAAAGATTAGAGAAATCCAGCTGCACAGATAGACTTCAAAGGTAATTAGTTTCTCTTTCTTTCCTCAAAAAAGAGAAGCACAAAAAGGAAAGCAGCAAAGCATCTCCATGCAATTCCTACATTAAAGAGTAATAAATTGTTCCCTTCCTCACCTCAGTAGAATTTTCTATTGCTAAGCCAGGCATCTGCAGTGCTATATATTGCAAAAAGAGAACTCAGAGGTAAGACGATGCTTTCATCTCAAATCAAGATGTGTGAATGTTGTTAGGTCTAATTATAAACACTTTTATCTCGTGCTCCAATCAATTAACAGTTGTTTTTTGGTAGCCGTAAATGCCATGAAGCAGTGCAGTTGTTAGCTACGCTCATCTACACTTAGTTGCTAGTACATCAAGGGCTGATTGCAGTCAAGTGATCCTTTTTGCCCAGAGAGGTTACTTTTCCTAAGGTGCCATGTTATTTCTGTTCTAAAGGAGTGATTCAGATCCTTCGCTTCGTAAAGTGGTACAGCTTCCCCTAAGTTAATGGAGCTATACCAAGCCATATCTGTAGGATATCAGGCCAGTTTATTCAGGGAAGTTTATTCTGTTATTCCAGAACTCAGTAAAAGAGAAAGATAATCTGGAGAACATCATTCAGGAAAGGAGTGTTTGAAAAAATAATTTGAATAAGTTTATAATTTACTTTGTGATACCAATCACCACACTAATGAAAAAAGCAAAGGTCTTTGTCAAGTCTTTTCTTTTTCTCCTGTAATGTTATCTCTGCCTGATCAAATATTTCGTAAGTCCCTCTGTGAACAGAAGTTGAACTCTTTGAAACTCACTTCTTAATTCAAATCAGCTTCCTTGTTTTCAGCTTCATAATCTTTTCCACGGCAACAGCCTATCCGGATGTCACAGATAGAAAATGATGACTTTTGATTAGTAATAAGCAGCAGGGGCAAATGAATCCTTCAGGAAGGAGAGTGAAAAAAATCCTCTTTAGATTAGATCCAACAAAAAGAACTGAATTCACCAGGCATGTAATTTAAATCCAGTGATGATATTTGCAAAGTTTATTTGGTCTTAAACTCCCTTTAAGTACTCCCTGTGCATGATGCAGCATAATTTGCTAGTCTGCTGGGTCCCCATCAGCACAGCAGCTGAGAGAGTCCTGGAATTTGTCCCAAAAGAACATGAAAGTCTGGCAAAACATTCTTGATGAATGAAACCAATAAAACAAAAAAGAAACATTTTCTGTGGGAGAATTAGGTGGAGTTTAATGTCCATGCACAGTGCTGAAGATTCTTGCTTGGCACTGCCTATGTATAGCAAGCTTTTGTCTCTTCTGTCAGAACTGTCTGCAACCCACTGCTTATTCAGAGGGTGTTTTCATAGTTAATAGCAGCATAACTAACAACTAAAGGATATTTCTGGCTGCAGGGATTTTGCATCGCTGGGAGAATATTTGAGCAACTTAGAGATTTGTTTTGCTCTTGGTTAGGTCTTATATATTTTTAAAAGACTTAATACAGAAATATTGGGAAACTAGAGTCTTCAGTCCTCCCTGAGGCAATGAGTGTTAGTGATTAGGCTGGGCTCCCTCTAGCCAGAAACACTTCAGTGATTTTTAAAATTAATACATTGCCACTGTTAAAATCTGAGTGTTCATTTGCCTTGGGGATGTGCAGAATGTTGCGTGGTCCCAGAGAGGGAAAGATGTATGTGTTTTTAGCAGGATCCACACTGGTTTTAGGTCTTCGAAGAACTTTGCATACTTGACTATGCCATTAGTCGCAGCAGCCGATAAGAGACAGTAAATAAGCATGCAGCTTCAGAAGGAAGCAGGGAAAACATAGAATTTAAATTCAGCCTTCCCTTCTTGCGCTCCCTGATTATTTCTCTGCAGCAAGGAGCAATCTGTGTTTTTTAAGGAGGTGATCTACTTCAGTGAAACCTGACACAGACTAAAGCTGAGTGGACTCTTCTGGTGGAAGAAGTGTGATTCTTTTTTCCCCTCACTATTTCAGCTTTTCATGTTGGCTTTCCCACATCTCTATTAACCTCTTTTATTTTCTCTGACTACCTAAAGCAGCTGTGTTGGTCGCAGTCACAACTAGAGTACTTTTGCCTTCAGGAATCATTATTATCTCTCTTGAGCAGCTGAATTAATAATTCTTCTGTATGTGATTGGGCACCTAATGGTGTACTGCATGTTACTGAAGGTATCATTTAAAAACCTTGTTCCTTTAATAGTTGCAAATGGAGCAAGTCCACAGGTGACCAAGGGCTGGTAGGGGAGGAAGGGACAACATCTTGTATTTGAACATTGGTATGTAGTTTTTGGCATCTCTTGCTCGAGGTTAAAGTGTCTGGGCCTTTCAAAGCAGAAATCCAGCTTGTCTTCATTCTGGCATCTCTTCTCAACAAGCATGCCATGCTGGACAGCCTGCCGTTTTGACATACTTCAATGCTCACAGTTTTTATAACAGTTTTATCTCACAGAGGTTGGGAGAGGGACATTATCCATTTATAAGCTGCTGATTTAAGTAAAGTCAGTGTAACGTGGTGATACTGGATGGAAAAACTAACGCAGTTATGAGCAATGCTTTTGAAGAGTGAGGTGCTTGAGTTGCAATGTATTGCAAAAACAATATGAAATGATGTAGTTTAGTCATAACAGTATTGAATAAGGAAGGCTTCAATAGAAAGGAGTGAAAAATCAGACATGACTATGCATTGCTGTAAAAATAAGTAATGCAAAAATAATTTCAATATCTCCCTGGCTTGCACTTTATACTAAGATACTCCCTAGGACTACCTTTCCAAATAGCTGAATCACCGAAAGAAGCTTTTGTCCACAGGGCCACATCAAACTTCTGTGGCCCTTCTTTGTCTTAGTCCCGTCAGGTATGAGACATTAGCAACACTGCTTATGTACCAACTGAGCCTTTGGGTTAAATTAGTCTGGGCTAGTAAAAATATGTTTGGGTAGTTGGTCATGCCTTTTGCCTGCTTTTTAATGGTTAACCCTTTCAGGGTTGTCAGTGGGACCTCGCAGCCTGCCATGAGTATTGTGGCAGGGAAGACAGATGTGGAAGTTCTTGAGCAAGCACAGGTGAAGACTAGAGAGTCAGTTTGCCTGTGGCCTCCACAGAAGTGAGAGGAAGGCAGCTTTTATAATCATGTAGCTCGTGAACCTGAAAGGAGAACCTGGAGAAGGAACTGCTCTTTACTGTACAGTATATGCATTCCTGTCCTCCTTGATATATAGAATAAAACTAATAAATCCCCCATCTCTGTGTGTTTTAGGTAAGTGAAGAGATTTAATACAACTTTAAGTCAGAGACTTATTTTTTGTCTCCTTGTTTCTGTGTTCTCCAATCTTTTAATCTGCAGTTTTTGCCAAAATTGTGCCAGTTTCTACCAGGTGAAGGTTTGACTATGAAGTAGGTAACGGAAACAATCACAGCACAGGCTGTAACAGTTTTGACTAAGAGTTTGTAACATTTTGACTTTCCCATAGAATGCTTTCCATCATATCCATGTTCAGGTGAAACTGAACAAGCACATGCAGAGGCCTCTGGGATGCCAATTCAAATTCATCTACATGTAATGGGAAATTCACCATTACCTCATATGGACAACAGGTAAAAGCAATGAGGGCACACGTTAAGTCAGCAACATCACTTGTGGAAGTGGACAGGTAAAATCCAGAATAACTATTCAGAAATTAGCCTGGGTTTTAAAACCGGCATGAAAATAAACATAACTAAAAGTGTTTGGTTCACTATATTTTATTCTTTTTTAGCCAATTTAAGATTTTAATGGCACATCTGTAAGTACTAGTAAATTTCATATGACATTTGAGTGAGAGTGAAGTCTCCTTCATTGGATTCTGTGTGATTTTTCTTGTCAGCTACAAAAACAATTGACCTTAATATGTGAAAAAAATGGAAGGTTATGTTTTACTATGCAATTTTAGGACCCAATTCCAATATATTCATTCCAAATGTCAATTTTAACAGAAGGAAATGATACTCAACGCAACATAACATTTGCATGTATAATAGCCTCTGGCATATTGGTTCCAATGCATTTTTATCATTTTCAAAGATCAGGATTTGGCTTCAGCTTGAAACATCTAGTTCACCTACACAAATAGTAGAATTTGGGCTTTAGGGAAAAATTGAAAAAATCTGGACGTTGCCTCTTTAGACTGCTATACTTTACAGAGTTTAGAAGCAAATATTTGATTTTATTTCTAGCTGTAAAATAATGTTAACCATCAGTTCATGTAATGTAAAGAACCAGTTTATACTCTCCTTTTAATTGCTATTTAAATGTAATTGAAAACTTTCCTTTAAATCAGTCCAGAAGTGGCCTGGATCCTCAGTGTTTCTAGCACTGAGTCAGAGATTGTAATATTTCCTAAGACTTTGAAAAAGATGTAGTGAGTTTCACATTTCACTAATTTGTACACAGCAAGATGAATCATGCATCAGTACTAGCAAAATTGTTAATATACAATGCGTTATTTTTTGTTTATTCAAATATATAGAATTACTTGAAATTAGGTAAACAAATTGCCTTTCATTTTTTTTTTAACTATTAACATATTATTCTTGTTGCCAACTATTTGGAAAGTTGAAATACATGTTTAGGGAAAATTTGACAATTTAAGAACATCTGGAAATACAAACAGTTGATATGGTTTATACAGCTATCTGTTTTAACTAAGCTGCATACTTCAATTATTTTAAGTTCTAAACTGTATAAAGTTCTGCTTAAGGCAGACCAACTGTTGGAATGAATATTTTCTTTAAATAGACACTCAGCAAATTTTAATGAAAACAGCGAAACTTGAAATGAGGCTGACACAGGCAACAGTTAATGCACAGAACTGTATTTTTGGATAAATTTTGTTTAAAGAATGCACGGTTTGATTCCTTTCTGTTTATTCTAACATTCAAACCAAGTGAAACTCCAGGGAATTATTAGAGAGACAAATTAAAACAACAGATGGACTTGCAGTTGTGTGCATAAGGACATCTTTTCAAAAAGCCTCCTGACAATTTCAGATATTGCAAGTTATTCTGTTTAATTTCAAATGAAGAATGTTTCTTTTTCTTCAGAGCTGTCAATCTCAGCAAGCCCATAAGATGATTTAAAAACATCATGAAATATATTTTTCCACTTGTCTTTTTTGAAGTATATTGACAATCAGATTATAAAGTAGGTAGAAAAACGCATTCCATTTTTTAACGGATGCAAAACATGAGCACTCAGATCTTTCAAACACAGCAGACTGGAGTGCTTGCACAGAAATGATTTCTTTGTAGTCAAGTACAATTGACATGGTCTTTGAAGACAAAATATCAAATTTTCCAGTGGTCTGTCTACTCTTAGGGCTGAAAAAGTTTTTTGGAGACAGTGGGCGTTACTCAATCAGATTAAACCCACCTGAATGACTGTAACCCAGGCAGCTGGTATAGTATTGGATTTGTACCCTGATTGCAATGTTGAAAGGTAATGAAATAATTTGTGAATTGCAGGGCAACAGAGCTATTATTGCTATGCCCTTTGATTGCTTGGCCTTCTGCCACTTGCTTTCAGCTGTCACTATTAATCATGAAAGAAGAACAGAGAGGGAAACAGAGTCCTTACCAGCTCATCCTCAGTAACACAACTTAAAGGGATGTACATGCAAGTTTTGAATTTGAGATAGAGCTGTTTAAGTACCACTCAGCTTGTATAAAATAGATGAATTAAAACCACAAGTGCCACAAAATAGCTGTCTGTAGCAGGGGCATATATTTGACCACCTCAGTGATGGGCATGATACAAGGATTTAGGCAAATGAAGCAGTACTAACAAGTCCATGACACTGGCAAAGGGCACATCAGAGCAGGCACAGATTTTCCATGTGAATCGGGAGCTAGTCAGGGTCTGGAAAGCACATAGTTGCAAGAGTCGTTGTCCTTGCTAAACGTCCCTCTTTATTTACAAGGCTATGTTACAGCTGGAGCAAACCTGGATGTGTTGTACTGTCATGGATCATGAAGCAGTGCTTTCAGATTTGTCTGGGTGTCTTCTTGTATTTCTGCCCACAGGTGAATCCTAGTACTACACACTGAGGATTTCCTTAATTAGCCTTTTGAACAGGGTTGAACTTCACATGAACTATGAACTATATTCATTTCTTCAGATAGGCCTCCTATTTACATATGGATAACTGTATGAGCAAATCCAGCAAATATAGCAGCAGGTTGGCTTTCCTGGGTTTTAATAAACTTCAGAGATGGAAGTTTACAACTTTGGAAATGGTATTGCAACAGTGGGATTTCACATATGTTGGGTCTTTATAAGTATAAATGAGTTCCCCTTCTCTGAGCCTACCCAGAACCTCACTGAGAAACTTGCTCTGGTTCATTAAGAAGTACCATTGCTTCCCTAAGGTCTTCTACAAAGACAGCAGGTCCCAGAACTGCAGAATCACTGAGGACATGGGAATTGGCAAAGGAAACAATTTTATTTTCTTGTGTTTCATCTTATTTTGCAGTAATGCCTTGCACTCAAATGTGAAAAATTAATTTGAAAGAGGTGATTTATTAATCAAAATTGTCTTATTAGAATTTATGTGGATCTACATTTGTTTTATAAGCAACCCATTTAAAGTGCTGTATTTGGTTACTGAAATTGTATCTGTTACTGACCAGCTTTGCCTTCTTTTTCAAAACAAATAATTTTTTAAGAAACACAATGAAAAATGGAATAAAAAAGTGCAAATAGAGTGTGAACAAAGCTGTACTTAATTACTAATAGATGTTCCCTTAATGCATGTTTTATATGCTTTCTCATGAGGTATTAATACTCTGTAGCAAGAAAACAAGCCAACGTCCTTTGAGAATTAAACAAGGCTTCAAAAATCAGATGAAATATCCAAAAGTTAATTCAATTTAGAGCAACACTTAATATTTGTAGTTACTTTTAATCTAATGGGCTAGAGCTGTTTTATTTTTATTGTAGATTTTCACAGCCTGATGGTAGATTAGCTAATTGAGCTTGCAGAGATAATACATTGACCAATTCACAAAGTGCTTTCCTGGGATTTGTAGCAATCATAATAAAGGAAAAAAAATTGCTGATTTATGTAAGAAATTTATAGCACAAGAAAATCCGAAATGGTTCAATAGGTGCCTATTATTGCTGTCTTTACTTATTACTTCTCAACTCTGAAGTAAAATAACTGATCAATTTGCATCTGCCCAGTTGACTTTTACAGTATGAGCTGAAGAAACCTTATTCTGCAAGTGATACTGTTTTACTTTGCATGTTCTATCATAACAAATATGTAAAATATTTTGACTCGTCTCAAGTTCCAATGAACCAAGTGAAACTAGCCTTTTAAATTTCAATATTGCACAACGAATTTTTTTTTTTATATTTTGGTTTTACGTGTGTAATCTTATGTCTTTTTCACCCTAGACTGATACCAGTATCATCATCATCAGGGTTTGGGAAGATTTGGACCATGTTAAGTCTCATTCAGATTTTTTCATTACTTTATTCTTCTATCACTTCATGAAGTTTTTCCTAAGTTAAGACCAAAGCCTGTAATGAATTCACATCAAGTAGTGGTCTTTAAAAATTATGCAATTGAAAGGCTCCTACAGATTTCAGTAGGTGTTTGCATTGGTCCCTTTGTATCAATACGCTTTCAGAATTAGTCTTTGAATTAAATTTGTTTTGAAGTTGATTACATACCCATTCCAACATTGCTGAAAAAAAAGCCCTAAATCTCACTTTCTCATTAAGCTTCTAGATGTTTTACTATTAATGGGATCATGATTTAATGGTTTGAATGCGAAGAAATTTTTGCAAGCTTTGATTAAAAGAGCTGTATAGTTTGTGTCTTTTGGGTCATGTCTTTTAAGTTTTTTTGTTTTTTTTTATCAAGTGTACCAAATAGCAGACCTTTCTTGTCTAGTCTCTCCTATTTGAGAGAAGAACTTAAGCTTTGTGTTCCTGAGAATTTTTCTGTCTTACTGAATCAAAGTTTTTTTGAGAAATGATTGATCATCTCCAGTTCCAGGTCTCCTCTGACAGAAATAGCTGGTAAGATATGCAGGTCAGAGAATGGGAGTCCTATCCCATGCTTCTACCAAAATAATCAGTAGTTTAGCAGGATGGACTATATAAAGATAACAAGCAAAATTACTAAAGCTGGAAAACAGCTTGTGTTTCAGGATAAATGCACACACAGGACTGCACTTGAGAACGAGGAATTTTGAGCCTACACTTTCCAAGGATGGCAAAATAGTAAGCAGTGAATGCAAGGACACTCTAGAAAACCTTCTTTTTCTTTGTGCTGAGAGAAACCAAGGAGAGAGGTAAAAGTCCAGGACTCTGATCACAGGAGCTGAAAAGCTGTCTGTAAACTTTGTTTTGATGGTTGGGCAGAACTTTCTCAACTAGAAGGAGTAGCATTTGAACAGAAAGTCATAGGCATATCACTACTGCTAAGGAAGGTATAGGAGTAAATTGCTGAAGGAAAAGCAGCAAGCAGAACTCATAACCATTCATCAGACAGAGCCTGAGACCAGAATTCTTGAAATTAGAGAACTTCAGCTGTGAGGCATCATCAAAAAACAGTGGTGAGAGGATCAAATCTGGATATCGTTTTGGACTTTGCCTTGGGAGGAATGTAAAGTTTAGTGCTTTTAGCAAGAGTGTAACTCACCACTTGGGAAAGAGGAGACAAAATTTCCAGAGCTCTAAGCTATGCTTTGCTTTGGGCTGTTGCACCATGATAGACAGTGAGATGTAGGCTCAAAGTTTAGTTTTTTATAAAGCGAGGACAATGCATAGCACTCCCATTGAAGTTTAGTAATCACAAGTACGTATAGCGCAGTACATGTTCTCCCATTCTGTCCCTTTATAGCAATTCTGTCTCTTTATAGCATTTCAACTATTTTCTAAATAGTAAAGATGTGCAAAATGCATTGATTATTTATTTTTAAAACCCCTAAAACAGAGTCAACAAAATGCAAAAATAACTAGATTCAAGCACAGACACTGATAGTTTAAAAAGATGCTGCAACTGCTTCTCAAAAGGATGTGAGGAAAATATTTCTGAATAATTTGAGAACATGTGGGCTCAGCAGATATTTATTTCTATGAAAAATAAAAGTCTGTCAACAAATGCACAGCTACAGAATAGTCTGTATGCTGTTTTTTTAAACATCTTTTGTGTATAATTTCTCTTATAAAATATGATGGGTCTTTCTCTGCAGAATGATTGTGCCATCAAGATAATAGCTAGAGGTTTTTTCTCCTTTTTCTCTTTGCAGGTTCCAAACCACTCCAGAGTCTTACATATCAAGAGAGTATCACCTTCGTGGGGCCTGAGCTTGAACTAAGTCTCATTATTTTGCCAAGATATACACCATACTGCTGAAAAGTATAAAATAACTTAGGAAACCATTATCAAGAAGTTTATGGTAGTCATAGACTTGGACGTTTCTAGGTCAATGTAAGATTTCTGCTGTCAAGAGCTCCCAAGCCTCTAGATGATGCTGTAAAGAAAGATTCACTCACTGTACTTGAACAGAGAATGAGAGAATATTTTAGCCTATTTCTTTACTAGCTTGGTTCCTTATCTATTTTCTGAAAGCTGCTGGAAAGCAACAGAGATTTAGCTGCCAGGTCTAAACTGCAGGGGAGGAATTGGCAGTAGTAAAAGCAAAAAGATTCAGCAAATAAAAGATAATATAGATCGTCTCCTGTTGTGTCTGTTTTCAAATTACTGTGTTTAAATGAACTTCTTGTTCTGCAAGCTGTCTTTAGTCTCTTGCTTGCTGGCCTCCAATGACCTTTCTCTGATTTTCTTTTCCCTTTACAGTCTCATGGCATTCAAACTTTTATCTGCCTTTCTGGTACTTTAAATATGGACAAATTCAGTGTATACTTTTAATCCTGTGGGAAGTCTGATCTCAATTGCTAGCTCTTTAGGGAATGAAATACAGTGTAAGATACTACCTTGTGTAGTAGATGACTGTATGGCTATTTGATTTGTGACTCTAAATATTTGTACACTAAAATTCTTGCTCTGCCTCTTCTTCCTCTGCTTATGTAATAATTAGTGGCAATAAAAATCCAACTTTTTTGTGTTACAGGACAGGACCAATGTTAAGGTCATGTCTCATTCAGTACATGTATAAGGGTCATGAAAAATGCCTAGTCAGATTTAACAGGACAAACATGAATGATTTCATTTTTCATCTTTTTTTTGGAAATAAACTTGTCCTAACATAAAGGGACCATCTCTAAATTTTGATGGTCTTCCTTGGAATATGATTTCTAGACTTCTTTATTGACAGACATTACTAAAGAGAAAAAAAATCCCACAGTAATGTATGACCGAAGAGAAATGCTGTGAAGTTTTGGTTTTCTTTCTTTTGTGGTTTTTGGGCTTGTTTTGCATTACTTCAAGAATTTCAGGGTAGCCTCTGAAGCTTTTTCTGAAGTCAATGGAAGCTGTTCAGGATTTGTCAAAGACATATATTTGAGACTCCCGTTCATCTTAAATTTGCTGGGCTAAAATAATGGACAGGGAAGACAGAGTTATCCTTTGTGTTCCTACCATTGCATTTCCCTGCTCAAACAGTTTCAATGGATGGAGCAGCATTGCCCACCAGAAAGAAAGTTGTATCCAAATCTTCTTGGCTGTTTGCTTTTCAGTGACCAGGGAATGCCCAGTGGAGCAGGAGCATTGCTTCAGAATGGAAGCTGTACTAACAGCCAGAAGAGAAGACTACAATTGAATGGTGATCTTGAAAATCTACTGCACTGCCTACAGGTGATACCAACAAGAGTATGTCAGCATGAGGGCTGTAGTCTTGAGGAATGGTAGTGACAGTGAGAGCCTGGTGGTCTAAATTAACCCAGGCTGATCATTCCTTTGACATATGAGATTAAGTGGAGGTCAGAAGTCTAGAGCAAGTAACTATTGAAAGGTTGCCTCATGTAGAGCAGAGGACCACAGGTCAAAAGCCTTACATGTTAGCTTCTTTGTCACCAGGACATCAGTGAGGATTGTTAGAGAGTCCCTACACTTAAAGTCCCCTTAATTGAGCCTAGAGTCCTGGATTTGTAGTAGTATCTAAGGAAATCAACAACACTTAAGTGTTTGGAATATGGGTTGTACAGCTTCTCTTCCTCTTTTTTACTAGAGTGAGATGAACCTAATTAAACTGCCCTGTTCATCTAACTATGTGCAACTGTGAGAACCACATTTCGTGAAGCAACTTAAGTGCCACAGGTGAAAGGTATATTGTTAATGTTAAATACAATTCTTTTATTAGAAATGTATACTTCTACTAGCAGAGAACTTTTTGCAAAGTTGAAAGAGAAAGTAAAACTAAGTATGAAAACTTCTCATTTTTAGTACAGGCAGTCTTGTATGTTTGAGTAGTTTTGAAATCTATTTTTGTTTTTTATCTTTATTTCTAACAACGTTCTTTCCTTCAGGGACATATATATTATTCCTTTCACCTCCTCTTTCTCAGTGCTAGTTGGTCTCACAATCCTTTTCATTCATTTTTTTTCCTGTCTCAGTGTGAACTGTGCATGGAGGTGAAGAGAAGTGCACTTCTTACAAGCTGATAGTTAAATAAAGCCACTCTTAAAAACTAGAAGCAATGCAAATCCTGAAATGTCCCAGGAAAGAACTATAAAGGAATGAATCTCAATCCTCTGAGTCCATTATTGCTGGTCTATGGCATCATTGTTATTCAGAAGACAGCAAAGAAAAAGAAAATATCTAAAAATTGCATGGGCAATAGTATTCATGTGAAATTAATGTTAAGACTTTGTTTTCTTTTGATATGTTTCTCATTAGCTATTTATTTTATTTGTGCCCATTTTTTTTCAGTCTCTCATGTAATCACGCAATTCTCTTAAGTAATAAGGAACCACTGCAATTCCTTCCACTCCTTACCCAGTTCTTTCTAAAACCTTCCATCAATAGCTACAGTGGCTGGTACCACTTCTGAAATCCGTTAAACTAAGACAGGTACTAAATTCATCAGGTAGCCACTGAAAAACTGAAAAGTCGTAAAACCATAGAATCATTTGGGTTGGAAAGACCTCTAAGCTCAATGGGTCCAACCATTAACGCAGCACCTCCATATTTACCACCAAACCGTGTCCCATCCATGTGGTATGTTCCAACCACACCAACATGTCTTCAAAATACCTCCAGCATTGGTGAAACTTTTCATACATGGAGAGATGCTTCCCAGAGTGAGAGATGCTGCTGACCAGCTTTTAAGAAGTGTTGCCTTCTTTTGGAGCTAAGAGCTTCTGAAAGCTCCTATCAACAATCAACTAGTTATAGTTCCTACTGTCTGGAAGACCTCTGTGGCTACAGATAGAACAGTATGGCAGAGAGACACAGAGGTAGACTACTTACCATTAATTTACTGTGATATAACAGAAAAAAATTTATGAGTCTCATTAAGGGTTCACAATTATTATTTCCTGCAAACATGATGTACATAGAGACAAATGTGGTTTCAAAGGGCCAAATACCTGAGGACAAAATACATATGAGTCAACATAGCCAAGCAACACAGAACTCATGGTTTGTTTTATTGTCATTGTTCTGTTTTTTTAATTTTGAACCAATCTTGGCATTTATTGAAGAAGAAAACTGTTTCTTCCCAACCTGAGGAAATGCAGACTTCATGGGTAAAGTTGCAACCCCAGCCATTAATGGTTGCAGATTTTCATCTGTCCTCTGTAGGTTAAAATTCAATCTTTATGACAGTGAGTTCATTTGCAAGTAACTGATTTCCCTCCCTGCTCCTCACTCCCTCTCTGCTCTCTCCTTCATCTCTGTTCTTCCCTGTGATGGGATAAGGATGGGATGTTGTAGGGCAGGTTTTGTCAGGGCACTGTATTCTGCACGTTTTATGTCAACGTTAAGGAAATCCCTGCTCACCAAATGTATCCTGACTCTTTTGTCTCTTGGGTAGTGTGTGCTCTGTTTAATCCAGATATTTACACAATCCTTGATGCAACTTGAATTCTTCAACCTCAGCTGGTGCAGCTAAGAAAATATGCAAGTATACAACAGTATTTGCGACAGTTTTACGTTAAGTAAGAAAACTGTGGGATGTTTTCTATATTTATGTGTCTGAAATATTTCATTGCTAATTTATACCACCCACTGGACAGCTTGTCTCTCTGTAATCTTTCCTGATACCTCATACAACTATGTTTGTAAGATTGGATGGTGGAATCTAACAATTTAGTGTTTTCAAGTGTTCCAAATTCTCTCAGGGAAATTATACATATTTGAGCTATTTTTCTGTACTTTTCCACATGCACAGCATAGAAGTGTGACTGGAAGGTTTTCCATATTTCATAACATGATTCTGCACTTTTTGACCATTTTTTATGTTTATTAAAAGGAGCAACCCTGAACTGACCTGACCCTCTGCGTGTGCCTATGAGTGCCTATGACAAGAGACAGCTTAGCCGAGATACTAGGGCTCACATCAATAAAATCAACAGGCTGTAATTATTCCTTTGCCCATGCTCAACACAATCACAGACAAGACATCTTCTGTGCTCAGTCCTGTCAGTTGCCAAGAAACCTGGCTCCAGTCCATCAAGACACTTAAGCACGTACTCATCTTGAAACAGTCACCTTGAACTATGTCTTCAAAGGAAGACTGTGCATATATAAAACCTTTGTTGATTCAGAACCTAAAGAATGCAGCATCTTTCAAGAAGAAGTCCTCTGTGCCCCTATTTTATCTTCTGTCCTTTGTCCTGTCCTCTTAGAGTGCCAGTGCTTGAGGCAGCAATCATTTCTCATCCTCTCTGAGTGTGTGTGTAACATTTAGTGATGGAGATTTTTATCTGAACTGAAGCCTTTAATTGTCTTTAATAGCTGTGACTACAGTTTTGTGAGGAGAAAAAAGAGGGACTCTGGATTTCTTTTTCATAGTGCTCATTATTATTTTTGACTCTTTCTCTTACTTTCCTTTACTCGTGTTAAGGATTCTATTTTTATCAGGCTTTCATATTTCAGGCTGCAACTCAGAAATTCTCATGTTATATGTTACTATACTATATTTTTGTTTTGTTCTTTTGTTGTTTGCTTTTTTTTTTTTTAAATTTCAGTTTCAGTAAGGAAATGTTGCCAGGTGGAGAAAGGGCATTTTGTCCAAGCCCCTGAACTCTACTACTACAAGTATGAGTAATAGCAAAGTCAGGAAAGCAAGTATCAGTGGACCATCTTATGCCAAGCAAGGTAAGAATGTGATCAATCTGATTGGATTTTCTCTATCTATTGAGTTACCAACTTGAAAGTAAATGGGGAAAAGTGTCTAGTGTATCCAGGATAAATGACATGTTTATTTCCTCTTCAAATCCTCGAAATAAGTCAGTATTTTTACACTACAGCACAGTATTTTACTTGCATCCAATTCTTCTCTAACTGCCTTCTATACCGCTGTTTAAATTTGCTATGTGAGATACACCTTGTCCTTTTTCTACATTTTTGTACTATCTGCTCTTTTAGGCATACACTCTGTATTTTGGGCACTTTATACATTCTCTGTTCTGCTCTGTCCTTGGAATACATTATTTTCCTACTAGTTTTCCTAAGACAACCTGCAAACCTCAGGATGACAACATTTTAGCTGAAATTGTTAACAAGCAATGAAGACAAAGTTATGCATACTGATTTTTATGTTGGTTTTGTTGATATTGTTCAATCACTTGATTGAGATTTTTGGGCTTTCTTCTCATCATATCAGTTCTTACTTTCCTTTAGAGACAACAACTCCTTGGACAGGGTTTGCTTATGGTCAGAGAATGTACATGAGTATAATGGGGTGGGACTACAACTATTCATTTAGTTTCTAACTCTCACATAATCTCGTTTTACTTGTGTGTACTCATCCTTGTTCTCCTTCCAAGCTCCAGACACTGTCCATGTCTTCCTGACATTTTACCTCCTCACACCTTAACAATGCTTCTTGTATCCTCTCTTCTCTCAACAAGAACCATCTTCTCTCATCTCCATCACCTTCAGAAGAGCCCTTCAGTGTTTGTATTGATTATAGTCAGACTGAGTTTGCATAAGACAACCGTTATCTAGTCAATGTTCAGCAGTTCTGTTAGTCTGAATTATCTCATTTATCCTTATCATATATAAATAGTTATTCTTTAGAGAAATTTAAGAAGCAAACGTGTGTCTTCCATTTTTTAAGAACACTCATATATTTTAGAGGTTATTGTAAAATGAGGAGCTAAAACTCATGTCCTCTTCCCAGTAGTCATGGATTGTCCTTTCTTTTCTGCTCTTTCTGCTCCATCTGCATAGAGCAGGTCAGTCCGTCTCCATGATGTAGTTTGTTTCCTGAATGTATACTGGCTCCTTCCAGACAAATTTGCAATGCATTTACCAAAATGCAGTATGTCTACTCACTTAAGGCAAGAAAAAAATCAAAACTCTCTGTAGACAGAAATAAATCTTAGAGGCTGGGGATCACCCAGAGAGTCTGTGCTGGAGAAGTAATGTCCCTTGGTAGTAAGCTAGAGATATGTGCTGCATCTGGAAGTGCAGTGTAATTGGGATGGGTGTAGTAATTCTACTGAGGAATAGTATATTCATTTTAGTAAGCAGTTAATTCTCCGCTATTAACGGACATATTTTTTGTGAAACTGTTAGCTAGGACAGGTGAGCATCTCTCACTCTTAAAGACCATTCGAGGTGAAACATTAAAAGGTGGCTATGCTGTCTCTATAACAAAGCACAATGGAATAATGAAGCTAGCTCACAATGAATAAAACCTCACTCTTCACTATATTAAAATGAATGCGTTTATATGTGATAAACGTATTGAATACCCACACAGAGCTTGATGGATAATTGGCAAATCATGTCACCATTCAAGAGAAGGTCATCTCTTAAACTCTTGTGTTTCAGCTATTTTAACTCCAGCTCTGCTGTCATTTAAATACTTTGATATTCTCAGTGTTGGCAGCTGAATTTGTCTCATTTAATAGTCTTTTCCCTTGCAGTGCATCAATGAGATGCAATCCCATATGTGACTTCTCATACAGTGACTTCTCCATGATTGAAGTTCAGTTGAAGTAAAGAGAGACTGTAACAAGCGTAAGGCTTCTTTTGTTTGGAACAGCTCAACATTAAAAATGTTTGGAGTATTTTGGGGGTTTGTTTGTCTTTTAAATGACTGTGGCATTTATGCTGGGAGTATGCCAAAATGTCATATATTCTCTTTTGTCTTTAGCTCTAAATTCATCTTGATTATTTATATCTTACATAAAAATATATACAGACAAAAAATTTTCTCACATTAATTGGAGAAATTGCCATTGCGGCCATTGAGGACTAATTTCCCAGATATTAGAGAACAAATACTGTTAGTAGTTCTAGTGTCTAGATGTGTAAATGCCAGATTTCTTTTTTAAACTACTTTTTTTTTATTCAATACTGAGGACAATGTTAGAGAAAATAGTCTTAGTATTAGAAAAGTCCCAAGTGAGTGAGAGTTGATCACGTTAGTTTTACAACACAATAATTAAAACCAGGCCTGTAACTAACAGGGAAAAATTAGTTTACATATGTTTTCTTTAAAAAAAAAAAAAAAGGAAAAAAAAACCAAAACCAAACAAAACAAAACACAGAAACTACATCATTCTAGCTTTCGTTCTGGAGGAATTTAGCTTTTGACCCTTTGATTTAGAAGAAAAAAGTATTCAAGACATTACCCCTAAGCCACGAAGTAAAACTGGGTGCGTAGAAATGTGAACTACCACATGTAGTTATGAAGAGAGCCTCCCCTGTCATGCACCTTTGTGTTTTAAAATTGGAGAACAAGATTGCTGAAAAAAGTAACATATGAAATTATACACATTTCTTCTTATTTTTTTTAATACTTCCTCCTTACCTTTTCTGTTGAACAGTTCTATTGCTGGAATTAAGAGCTGAAATTTAGAAAGAAGTAAGTCTTGTTACACAGCAAAATTATTTTAATTTATTAGAAATTCAAAGGCTTGAGAGCAGACTGTCCTAGCATAGATGAAGGCCTGGTTGTCTACACTGTAACGTCTTTAGTTTCCCTGAAGTAGCCTTTAGTGTACACTTTGAGGAAAAACAGCCATGGTTATGTATGTAATTAGCTGTGTTGTTCTGCCCTCTGTAATGGAAGAAGGTAAGGAAATCAAATTAAGTCAAACTTCGTTGCCTTTGTGAATAGCGCTGCTTTTACAGACTGGTGGCTTCTTAGGACAATGAAGTGTTCCCAAACAGGACCATGGAAAGCTAACCAATATATTTAAAGATATCCAACTCTGAAAGTCTCGTTTACCTCTCATTAAGATTAGAGTCATAAAGGGAGGTAGATACTCACTTTACTCAAGAACAAAACAGCAAACCTCTCCATTTCCTTTATCTACTGGATGACTGAACTAACCAGGATCACTTACAAAATAATTTCGGAAATGGGAGATTCGTTTGAAAACATGTCCTGGATTCTGCATTTCCTCCCAAGGACATGAGCAAGAGGCAGAGCACTAGAACTCCTTCATGATGCTTTTGTAAGTTCTAGTGTTAAAGATTATCTGCTTTTAATATATAATGTGTGGGAAAGAAATGCTGTAGTAGCTATCAGGCAGTCACATGCCATTAATTTTTTGGTGAAGATGAATGCAAACTAAGGTATAAGGAAACAGATTTTCTTGTCTGGCATGTTGTCATATGTTTGTGGCAGAACTTTCTGAGAAAAAGTATTCTGCTTTATGTTTTTACTGATAAAACTCTATCTAATTTCACAAAGCTTCATTGTATTCTCTGACAAGGGCACTTAAATCTCTGATTCTATTATCAGTAAAATATAATGTGAAATCTCATTATCTACCATAATGGAGTGGCATATGAAAATTACTTATAGTCTGTTTCTTTTAAAAATATACAGTTTTTACAGTAAATTGTCTACAAGCTGAAATAATAGAAGATTGGTAGGGTAACTGGCATACCCTGTGTAACTTGAAAGCATTATACCATGGAAAGAATATAACCTTGCTTGCACTGGATTGTATGTAATTTGATATGTCATGCTGGACTAAAGACAGCTCTGCATTGAGTCATCTCATGTGACCCTGCACCCAAGGCACAACTTATTGGCAAATGGGTTAACCTCTTATGAATCACAGAAGTTGTCTTTAGGCCTGCAGTCACAATGAGCTGAAGGACCTAAAGAAGAGAAAGGAAAATCATGTCTTGTAAAAAGACGTGAGACATGACTCTATGGCTCTGACCTCTTCTAGGAAGAGTATGCAAATATAGCAATTCTGGCTAAGGAGATAACAGATCTTCTCTGAGGCACGACTGGCCAAAGCGATCCAATAGTGACTGCTATAATCAGCTCTGAGGAGAGGTTTCCTAGCCTCTGGTTTTCAATCACTTGCAACTTCTCTGAAATTTGTATCTTTTTGACTAAAACATCATTCTTCAGCTCTGCCTGAGAATAAATACTTTGCTTCTAGTATCTGAGCAGAAAACAGTCATTCCTTGGTAAGGAAAAATCTGGAAAGGAAAAGGTACTCTGTAATAAAAAGAAGGTATTTTAAATGAGATAAATTACTAAATATTGAAACCTGACATATCTTACAGAAATTACCTTTACTGAAGGGAATAAGAAGGAGATTGATTTTAATTTGACCAATGTTAGCAGTTAAAATTTTATTTTTGAGAATGTATAATAGATTCTCCTTCTCTCTCCCATTCTCTCTCCAAGTGCACAAACTAGAAAGGCTGATCTACAAGTACACGTGAGTACCACAAGTATTAAGTTTGCTGCTTAACTACCCAAGCAACAGTGTTACATCTCAAACAGGGGTTCCTTTGTCCTTGGAGAAACTAGGAGAAATTAATTTGCTTCAAGAACTCATGCACGGTTTAATAATAGGCTATTACTGTCCATGGAGAAGAATGGGCAGCTGTTCATGTCTTCTCTCATATGATCTATGAGATCATAGAATCATAGAATCATAGAATCACAGAATCAGTTGGGTTGGAAGGGACCTCTGAGATCATCAAGTCCAACCCTTAATCCACTACTGCTGCAGTTGCTAGACCATGGCTCTAAGTGTCACATCCAATCTTATCTTAAAAACCTCCAGGGACGGAGAATCCACCACTTCCCTGGGCAGCCCATTCCAATGGCTGATTACCCTCTCTGTAAAGAATTTCCTTCTAATATCTAACCTAAACCTCCCCTGGCACAACTCAAGACCGTGCCCTCTTGTCTTGCTTATAGTTGCTTGGGAAAAGAGACCAATCTCCACCTGGCTACAACCTCCTTTCAGGTAGTTGTAGAGAGTGATGAGGTCTCCCCTGAGCCTCCTCCAGGCTGAACAACCCCAGCTTCCTCAGCCTCTCCTCACAGGACTTGTGCTCGAGTCCCTTCACCAGCCTTGTTGCTCTTCTCTGGACCTGCTCCAGCACCTCAATAACCTTCCTGAATTGAGGGGATTAGAACTGGACACAGTACTTGAGATGTGGCCTCACCAGTGCTGAGTACAGGGGAAGAATCACTTCCCTGGACCTGTTGGCCACACTGTTCCTGATCCAGGCCAGGATGCTGTTGACCTTCTTGGCCACCTGGGCACACTGTTGGCTCATGTTCAACTTCCTGTCAATCCAAACTCCCAGGTCCCTTTCTGCCTGGCTGCTCTCCAGCCACTCTGTGCCCAGCCTGTAGCTCTGCAGGGGGTTGTTGTGGCCAAAGTGGAGGACCCGACACTTGGTCTTGTTGAACCTCATCCCATTGGAATCAGACCAACTTTCCAACGTACCCAGGTCCCTCTGCAGAGCCCTCCTGCCTTCCAGCTGATCAACACTCTCCCCCAACTTAGTGTCATCTGCAAATTTGCTGATGGTGGACTCAATCCCCTCATCTAAATCATCAATAAAGATATTAAACAGGACTGGGCCCAACACTGATCCCTGGGGAACACCACTAGTGACCAGCTGCCAACTGGACACAGCACCGTTCACCATCACTCTCTGGGCCCGGCCCTCCAGCCAGTTCCTAACCCAGCAGAGAGTGCCCCTGTCCAAGCCATGGGCTGCCAGCTTTTTCAAGAGTATGCTGTGGGAGATGGTGTCAAAGGCTTTACTGAAGTCCAGGTAGACCACATCCACAGCCTTCCCCTCATCCACCAGGTGGGTCACCTGATCATAAAAGGAGATCAGGTTGGTCAGACAGGACCTGCCCTTCCTAAACCTGTGCTGGCTGGGTCTGAGCCCTTGTCCATCCTGTAGCTGCTGAGTGATTGCACTTAGGATGATCTGCTCCATAACTTTGCCAGGCACTGAGGTCAGGCTGACGGGCCTGTAGTTTCCCAGGTCCTCCTTCCGGCCCTTTTTGTGGATGGGCATGACATTTGCAGACTTCCAATCATCTGGGACCTCCCCAGTGAGCCAGGACTGTTGGTAGATGATGGAGAGTGGCTTGGCGAGCTCTTCTGCCAGCTCCCTCATCACCCTAGGGAGGATCCCATCTGGTCCCATAGACTTGTGAGGATCCAAGCAGCTCAGTAGGTCACTAACTACTTCCTTCTGGATTACAGGGGGGCTGTTCAGATTCTTATCTCTTTCTACAAGCTCCAGAAGCCAGCTGTCCTCAGGACAACCTTACTGTTGAAAACTGAGACAAAGAAGGTGTTAAATACCTCAGCCTTTTTCTCATCTTTGATAACTCTATTCCCGCCCATGTCTGGTAAAGAATGGAGGTTTTCCTTGCCCCTCCTTTTGCTATTGATGGATCTGTAGAAGGGCTTTTTGTTATCCTTCACAGAGGTGGTGAGATTCAGTTCAAGATCTTTTTATTTCTTACACATAGTAGTACACGTGATGCCTGAGAGAAGATGGTATCCCAATAATTGCATCCAAGTTAATGGATAATGACTTAATCAAGTAATTTCTTTTGCATCTTCTAAAATTAACCTTTTTTGTTTTCACTGAAGTTTCTCTTTTTGTGTGTGTATTGTTCAGAACAGATACAAGGTTTCAATACAACTTTTTTTTATCTTGGAAAAACTGCACTTCTGTACCTTTGAGTTTTATGACAAACACTGACATTGTTTGTTAACCATGTGATGTTGCATTGCTTCAAGACTATACAAATATCCTCCTTAAAAAGAGCTTGTAATTGAACAATCCATGATCAACTCCCTTGGATACAGATGTGATTCTAAGCTCACTCCTATTCCAAGCTGTGTACAAGCAGAGAAAAAGCTTCGGAGAGTCTCTCCTCATCATTTCAGTGCTCCACTGCGTGGTCCTCATGTTTGATTACAGCCCACTTATTTTTATATAATTTCTGTTAGTATTTTGGAAACATGAGGATTAGAGCTAAATTTTGAACTGTAGTTCCAGCTGTAGGTCACTTTTCATCCTGCTGCCAAGTCTAAGCCGTGTCTGCCTGATTTGTCATCTTTTTTATTTGACTAATAAAGTCTTTTTACAATGTTCTTCCTTCTAGCCATGGCACCTGATTAGTGGCTGTTTGATTTTACCATGTGTGCTTCAGTGAAATAAACTCTAATCAGTTGATAAGAATTTTACCTTCGATCATAATCTTAGCCAAAGTCTGATCAGGTTAAACTATTATTAGTCCATTTTACAGTCTTTCTGGACACATTACAGAGCCTTGTCCCAGTACAGCATCCATTCAGGTGGGGTATGGTGGGGAGAAGATGGGATTCATGCCATGATACTTTTATCATCTGTCAGAGAAACCTAGTCAAACTGGATTCCCCTCGAATATGTACTGAACCATGTTATGGGTAACAGAATTGTTTTGGTTTTGTTTGTTTGTTTGTTTGTTTTTTGAGCAGCATTACAAGACTTATTGAAGAAATAAAGCTGTAATGGCAACTGGTTTTTTTTTTTTTTAAGGATTCTGAGATTCTCTGTGTTCATTTAAATTGGGAGTTAATTTTACACTCATGTTTTGTGGCCTATCAGTTAGCTATTGCCCAAACCAGGTTTAATAGACCTTTCAAATCACTTCAGAACAAAATCAATCTAACTTGAAACCTTCTGCTGAGATATTCCTGCTGTACCTTTGCTTCCACACCTTTGTTGAAAAACTCTTTGAGACAATTAGTGTCTTAGTCCAGCATGTGATTTCCCTCCAACTCAAGAAAGAAGGGAGGATTTCTGAAGATAATAACAAAATGCACAGTACATAGCTAGAAAGATTGGTTTCCTGCTGTCTTGTTTCCATCTCTGAACACTTTATTTCTGTAGATACTACTTAAACCTTGCAGCATAGTTTGAGTGGAATATCCGCTGGTATGTGGTTGGGATTAAAATTCACATGATCTTTATCTTGCCGTGTTCCAGTATTTTCAGCTTTTATACTTTTTTTAATCTGTTAAATTCTGACTGGATTTGATCAAGCTGATGAAAAATAAGCTTAGAATGTATTTGGATACAATATATGGATTTGGATATGGAGTACCTAGATAATTTTTTTCAAAATTCAAATAATAATTCTTGACAAGGCTTCTTCAGTGTCATCCAAAAGTTCCTCTTGAAAGTTGTAGCCATGTAGCCTTAGTACCTCTCTCCATGTGTTTAATTCTGTCTGTTTGCCAGCATAAAAGCCAAAAAAGCTCTACATTTGCAAGTGTATCAAGTTGTATGAATCAGCCCGGCAGCATACCTCTGAAAAGGTCTTGGCTAAAAGCAAAGGGAAATGTAGCTTTTACAAAATAGCTACACGAGGAGTGAAAATGCCATAATTAAAACACTGTTACTACTACCCACTTCATAATTTAGAATTGATCAGACTTTTCTGAGGTCACACCTCAGGTGAACCTTCCATGTCTCATTCCAAGTTATTGATCTGTCGGTCAGTGGATCAAACCTGGAGTATTTTGCAGCCGTTCTCAGAAAACCTTGTCCATTTTCCTGTAGCCCCCATAGCTTTCAGATACAGCAGCTGAGCATAGCATGCCACATCCATAACAAGGTGTGCTTTTGAAATCTGAATCTTCATGATTTTCTAGAAGGGTTACAAAAGGCCTTGAAAAGCCAAAAGAAGTCTGCAGTCCCAGATACTCTTCCTTGCCCTGCAGTGTATCTGTGATGGTGTGTTTCAGTGTCTCTAGGGCAATAACATGTATAACCTTCTTCAATGCTTCATCTTGATATTCTGCCCCATTCTTTGTAAAAATATGGCAAAATCTGATCCTTTATCATGGTGCCTCTCAGGGCGACATCTACATCTCTGCTTTGTTCTGAGCTCTACCCACCCACAGCTGACTTTGCACCACATTATTCTATAGTTAGAAATACCACGCTCAGAGTGAATTATATAACTGATAGCAGCATTGCCTTCCCTGGAGGATATTAAACACCTTACAGCACCTGTAGGGAAGACTAAGTACTAACCATGCTGCTGAGACCAAGGATGCCACTTAAAAAAAAAAAAAGGCTTGCTAATATTGATAGTTCTGCATGCTGTCACCAGTTTGTGCAGGACACATTTTCAGCAGGTGTGGTGGTGATGTGAGATCAGGAACAGAGGAGAGAGGGACTGTTCATGAGCTGTTTCACTTTTGTGTATGTATGTATATATATATATATGTATGTGCATCTAGCTAAACTGACAAAGGAAACTTGTCTCATTCCGCATCTGAGTTTAAATGCATGGTCATTATTTGTGCTGTTGCTTCAGTCCCAGTCTGTGTGGAGTATGAAAAGCCGAGCAGAAGTGCTTGCCATGATGTATAATTGCTCCATAACTGCACCATTGCCATTATCTAGCACTTTTTTCAGAGTACCTCAAATATTTTCGTATTGTGGAGTTAAATCTCAACATGGTTTTCATTTCTTTCTCCAGTCATACTGGAGAGACTCCGTACTCTCCTGTCAGCATTAAAACCTCGGAACACTGTGCTGGGTTTTTGCTTTTTGGTTACCTTTTTTTTTAATGTGTTTTGTGTCTGTGTGGACAGCTGAGTCTGCCTTTTTAGTATGTACCCACCAACATCACATTCCCAAGGGAAGCCAGTGAAACATCAAGTCATAGCACTGTGTTTATTTTAGCTGATATTGTGGTAAAAGTATACAGTTAGCTGCTTACTCCACTAAAATGTTGGTGAGGGAGGTATTAGAAAATGTATGGGGAAGTTGGAAGTTTGTCTTGAGTTTTTTTGAGGATCCTGAAAAGGAGAGTATCTGCTACCCTGGTCCAGGAGCAGAGCAGAGATTCTTTGTCTAGCACAGTGCTCATGTGCTGTCAGTAATCTTGGCAGGAGCGGAGATCCTATTTGTTCATAACCCACCTTGTCTCTTTCGTCCATGATGAAAGTAATTAATGTGAAAAAATAAACCAAAAGAAAGTAAAACATGGCTATGACTATAGAAATCTCTCTCTGTATGAAATCTTGTGGTAACTTTGAAAAGGTACATTTGATTTTAGCAGAGAAAAGATGTCTGGGGTCGTTTGATGCAAATTTCTGCAGAAAACTCAGGATGATATTTTGCATTCATTTTTAAATGTAACTATCCGTAATGGGTATGTAGGGTGTAGTTTCTTAATTTATAAAGTATTTTTTCTTTGGAACGAAAATATACCTGAAGCCTTCAGACTGGATTGTATATCTTCAATAATGACTAGGCAGGCCCTCTGTTTCAAAGGGCTCTTGACCCAACCAGACTAGCAAATTAATGCTGTAGCATTCTCAGATTGACCTTTTCCTATGAAATTAACCTATTCTGATGAATCATTAGCACCCAGTTTTGACATATGTCAGTAACCGGCAAAAACATCATCACTGTGAAGATGCAAAGCTGATCACCTGATGAATGCACACACCTCCCTGTAATAGGAGCAGCCTTCTGTTTGAGAGATGTAATTTCTTCTGGCTGCCTAGGAGCTGTGGTAATTTTCCTTAAAAAAAGGGGTGGGGGGCAGAGGAGAAACATAAGAATGTATGTATTTTTTTTTTTAACTCTTCCACTAATGAGGCAAAAAGCAATCTTTATTGAGATGTAATACAGTCTGCAATTACAGTATGGATTTTACATGTGATGCTGAATATACCATTAAATGGAGTTGAGTGGTTAAAATGAATGGTGCTGCCTTTAAAGCTTTTTGAGACACTGCTTGATCAGCCACTGATCTACATCCTGCTGTCCCCCTCCTATGGATACTCGTACCTTTCTGTCCCTCTTCCTCCCTCACCCACCCCTTCCTCTGTTTCAACTCTTGCCTCTGCCAGAAAGAGAGCTAACCTAAACAACACAGGGGACCGTGTGAACAAACACTGTGGGAGTCACTTGAACACATGGATTTGTAAAACTTGATTATTCTAAGCCTGTCCAAGCCAGAACTACAATTTGAATTAAACATAAGGTGACTCTTTTCACTGCATAAATAAGTGCAAATAACATAGCTCGCAACCATGTTTTATTTCCCAGACAAAAACAGTTCTTAACAGCTTTCTGAAGGCTATGCTTCAGCCACCTGCTGCTAAAGTTGTTTGCATTTTCCTAGAAAATTTGATCTTCTACAACATTAAAACAGACAAGTATGCAGTCAGCACACTTGTACATACTTGGGGTTAGATGTTTGAGAGTCATATTTTTTAATGAACACTATAACTTTCTACAAACTTTATTTTAGCAAGCATACATGACAGGGATGGAGAGTGGAGAGACGGAACTGTGGGAATTTTTCTCTTAGCCTCACTCAGATTTAGCTGCATTTTGGAGACAAAGGCAATCCTCACTGTTATTGTCAGTTTGATGTTTTGCCACAAACCTCTTTTTTGCATTTCTAATACTAGTTTTCACTGCAAGATCCTATTCTCTTGATATTCTTCTCTGGTATATGTGCTCAGGTATTTGGGTTGCTGCAGGGACCTTAGAGCATGTATTTTGCAGTTCTTGTTTCCATTTTGCAACTACACTGAAGCACATTGTAATACCAGTTGATTTTTGCAGCTGGCATATGAATGTATTGTACTCCCAACAGGAGAGTGATTGAAATGCAGACACTGAGAACAGCTGTTTACAGTGAAATCTTGTTTCCTAGTTGGTTTGTTCTGAGCACAGAGGAGTTTCCTAGAAAAGCAGATTACCTCTGCTTTTACTTTTGTTTATACTATTCTCTTTCCTAGAGGTGTAAAGGCTGGACAAAGGTTCCACATTTGTTATTTTCACAACATTCCATTAGCAAAGCTAACAACGAAAATTTCCTCCTCTAGGAGCTTTTCTCTTTTCTGCTATTGCTCTTATCATCTCCAGGCCACCAAGTAGTGTGATACTTCATGCCTTCCCCTTGGTGTCCTACATCAGCAAAATCATTAGGTACAGGCAGTGCAAAGTGATAATCTCCAGCATTAGAGATCATTAGAATTTTATGGGATTTGCTTTCTATTCCAATACTCCCATATATTACAGATCACTAACACTTTTCAGTCTATTTTTCTGCACACTTAATAGATACTTAAGTAGCCAACAGGTAAATGAGGGAGGAGTGGAATTTCAGATCCTTTATTCTGAAATCCTTTCTGAGTCTAATATGCAGGATGAGGAAGAGAAAATTTGTATGACTCAGCATACTCTTTGGGTTTTAATTTACACCAAATGAGGATCTTGGATGCTATATAGTTTCCGATTTTTATTTTGTGTCTTAGAGAACCTCTGCAGCTATACATTAAAACTGTTGTATGGACAGCAGGCACACTGCATTTATTAACATGTTGTTGTTGCTAAATCTAACCCATTTTTTTTCTATAGAAGTGCTTAAGGGGAAAGAAAACATCCAAAACCCAGTCCAAATTGAGTCTTTATGACACAACAAAACTAAAAAGTAAAAGGCAGACAAGCTGAACATGTTTTTTATTGTTATTAAAAAGAATATGGATCTGGACTGACAGCTTGTAAACTAAGATGCAACTTGGTCTGTTTTCAAATGGCCAAAATGCTGTACTATCCTCTAAACAACCCATTTAATCACAATGTTTTGTTAAATGATTCAATACTCAGGGATTTGATTTGTCTTCTTATGTCCTGGCTCTGCCCAGGGTGGGGCTAATCTTTGCAGGCATGGCTAGGACCTAGAGGTTATTATATACTATCTCACATCATTGCCAGGCACAGGGGAAAGGGAGTCTCTTCCTGGGAGAAGGGGCCCCTTCCGGGATTGGCGTAGCTTGATGGAGGGAGTGGTTGGGTACTGTTGTTTCCATGTGAATTGTTTGTCTCTTTCTCGTACCCTCTGTCACTAGTATTGTCCCTGTTACTGCTCATTTTCATATCTCATTGTCATTTCCAGTAAATTCTTCTTATCTCAACCTGTGATCTTTACCTTTTGTTCCTCCAAGTCTCCTCTCCAGCCTGACACAGGGAAAGGTGAGGGGGAAAATTAAGGGAACAGGGCATAGTTTCAGTGGGAGCACTAAACTGGAAAATACTATTCCTAAACTAGGAAATTTTAGTAAAAGATTATTCCTCAGAAGAAAGTTTTCTGTTTTCATGCAGTTACCCTTTGAATTAACTAGTAAAACCAATAGAACACAAGCTGTATCTCAACAGCTGTATCTCAGTATCACATGCTGAGGTGATATAGCTCTATTTTTTCCCTCACCCTCACCACTCTTTTCTTCTTTTTAACCTGATAGCGCAGTCCCTCCAAACTTCATCCCATTTGTTCTTCTACTCCCCATCTCTCTTTCTCTACAACACTTGATGTGGCTAACTGGAACCTTACATCAATATTTTAGAAAAAATCAATGATTCAATAGGGAAAGAATAACCAAAAGAAAGAGAGATGATTACTTATATGTTAAAAAAAAAAAGGCACATCAATACAATATTTGGGTTGCCCTGCAGTGGAGTTGAGCCAGGAGCTGCTATTAGTTCTCGACAAATGATACAGGCATCTCTGCTCGTTCCCAAGCCCACAACTCTGTATACAGCAATTAGACAGGAGGTATTTAGATAACAACTACCACCAAGTGAATTAATAACTATAGAGAATAACCAAGTGCTTAAATTTTGAGGGAAAAGCAACATCTCCTTAAACAGCATTTCTGTCATTCCACAAGATATAAGCACTATATTGCTACTTTCACTCCTTAAATGACATTTTGCAAGTATTCTGTAGCAGCCCCTAAACAAAATTGTTTATAAATGTGGCAGTGGAAAAGCTGTATCTATTAACTTTATCTAAAAAATAAAAAGGAATCCTGCTGTTAGTTACGGAAGTAAAAAATAGCTGACAGTCATTTCTTGACTCCTGGTGGCTTTAGTGAGCTGATCACTGTGATAGAGGGGACCACAACATTGTTGAAAATTAAAAATAACTCCATAAATATGTAATATAAAATTAACAATGTTCAACCAGATGAACATGGATGCATTTAGCTACAGTTTACATGTAGCGTTGATTCACTGAGAACACGTGGGGGTGAAATTTACAATTCTGTGTGCAAAAGGTAGATGCTCACTCAACAATATCGCAGTTCATTACCTTAGTGCTTGTTCCCTCAAGAAATGTCAATGTCTTTTAGCTAAATCCAAACGTAATAGATGTCACGAACCTGAATATAAAACTGTGGGGTGAAAGTTACAATTTTCAGTGGGATGACAGTCTGATCTTAATACATGCATGCAAATGAACTTATAAAAACTACAATATTTTAATCTGTGATTTGTTTGTAGTGATCTTTTCCTTCTCTTTGTTCTCTGCCTCCTTTAAGATTTTTTTCTTCTATTTTAATGGAAGCAGGCTCAGGGCCAAATTTTGCTGCATTTCTACCTGCTTTGCTTGGGGAATTTGCAATACTATTTTCACACAATTCTTAGGTTTTACCCCAAGGCTTCAGCTGACATTTTTCCCATGCACACAAATCTACCACTCTTAGATGTGAATAGGAAGATGAGCAAGGACAGAAGGAACGTAAAGTTGAATGAAATGGCAAGAGAGGGCAAACTGCAGATGTTACTGTAGAAAAGAAGGATGGGGTCAAAACCAACACCTAGTATAGGAACACTCAGAACTGAAATTCAAGTTGTGAGCCAAATGATTCATCTGTGTTTGCTGAGGTGAAGGGAGTAAAGGGCATGAACCACTATGCTTCCATATGTATATATACACATATACATATATGTGATCCATACAATTTTGTGTTTATAAGTATATCAAAGATATACAAAGTAAGACCTTCTTACCTTTTTAGGAAGTTTGAAGCTGAACTGAAGAAAATATTTGTTAGACAATTATAGCATAGGTCATGTTAACCACGTCAATTTTTCTCTGACTTTTAGTATGTTACTGGCTTTAAAGCAAAGAGGGATGAGCAGCGGAGACAAGGGAGATGAAAACCTCTTATATCTAATTTAAAGTTAGAATTGCTTGAAATTTTTTGTGTGAAATTTCATTATTGCTTCAAAAGTTCCACAGACACCAAAGTAATCCTTCTAAAACAGAGTACACAGTTCTAAGTGACACAAACTTGGGACTGATTTTAAAATTAGTTCTGTTTTGCAATCCTAAGTCACACTTTAAACAACAAAACAATGATGGATGTCTTGAGCTACGTTCTGTTGTAGGTAGCAGTACAGATTTAACTTGCCTCATGGGAGAGAGAAGAGTGTGAGTGACAGACAGTTCCTTTTTGGAGTTCTGCTGGCAAACACTAAGGTAATGCCTGGTCTTTAACAACAACAGATAACCTGCTCTCAGGTTGAGTGAATTCAGTGAGATGAATGTCGAGTATTTGTGCTCAGAACTGTGTACAGAGGTTGTTATTCAAAGAAAGAGTTAAGACAAAACTAGGACAAAAAGGACAGCTACTCACTGGAGCATCTGTGGGTTATGTGACCAAAGGACACTTTCTGGGAGATGCAAGACAGAAAACCAGATCTTCAGCATGAATGAGAGATTTTATTTTTAAATTCTTGCAGGATGAAGGATTTCTAACATAAAAGATCACAGCAACCAAAGATCAGGAAGACTGCTGAACACTGTTGCATTCCCATCCTCTTCCATCACCAAGGCCATGAGCAGAAGGAAAAACAGATATAATACAGAATGACACTAATTTTGAACTGAACTTGTCTGGAAAAAGGTAAATGACTTTTCAGAAGTCCTCCCTTTGTCCTTTTCCTTTTGAATGTTGTTTCAGTCCGTTTCAGACACAAGAGCACATGAGTGATTTTGCCAAAATGATAGAGATGTGAAACAATTAAAATAGAATCTTAGAACCATCTTGGTTGGAAAAGACCTCTAAGATCGAGTCCAACCATTAACTCAGCACTGTCATCCAGCGGGATACATCTCTGAGGTTGAGTGCAGCCAGTTGTTAGTTCTGTTCACTCTGACCTTCAGTTAAACAGCTTCCAGACCAGCATCGGCTCTCACTCTGCCAGTTTGGAGCACAGATGGCACTCATGTGACATTCCCTGTGCTTCTCTGGTGGACGTACCCTCCAATCAGAATGATAGATGTCAAAAACATGAAACAAATTGAAGCTCATCAGAGCATGTAGGAATAGCAAGTAGACACTATACCTAGAGCATGTAAATCATGGAAAGGCGCTTCATACCATATGGCAGTACTCCAATTGGGTGGGATCCTTTTACATAAGGGAACTGACAGAGTCACTTCAGTAATGAGTCCCAACTGCTCAGGTACTTTAGCTGATAAAAAATTGTCTGGCTGAAATGTGTTCTCACCAAGCATCTGTAGGGCCCTATTTGAATGACAGATCAATTGATACATACCATCTTTCTGTGGGCTATTCACACTCAGGAGTAGGGGTTAAATTCCAGGAATAGTCTGCAGTAAATAATATGCTCTACTCTTGAATCTTTTCATCTCCATCCATTTTTCTCCTAGTTTCTGTTAAGCACTTCTGAGCAGACTGTTTTCCCAGAGAACTCTGTTGGTTGCTAAAGGCTGCTGTTGAGGAATAAAGTTCAGTCACAGTCTCCAGTGTAATGTCGAAAGGGAAAGCATTAATTAAAAGAAGAGGCAACCTAATACTTATGCCCTGTGAACAGACCCCAGGCAGTGCAGAGCTGATTCTTCTGTTTCATTTCCCCTTCATACTTGGGCATTTTTGCTGAGTCAGATAAATGAAACTGTGCCTAGAGCAACACTCTTTAACTGTTTTGGGGGGTTTTTTATGTGCTGAACACCTGTCCCCTATCTCTCCCATTGCATTTAAAAGAGTACAGGTCTCATAATACCATTTCTGTCTCTTTTTCTGAAAAAAAATTTATTGAAATCTATTGATATTAAATAACAGCTCTTTGGTGGGATGTGATAATTGGCTAAAGACAGATGCCCTTAAGGTATTTGATGGCTTTAAAATAGTACATTTCAATCCAGTTCTGCTTGCTTGTTTAATAACAGCTTTCAGGCATTAAACCAGTAGGACATATTCTGGCCCAATATAGTGATTCTCATCATCCATATAACCAGAAAGTGGACAACAAGTATTCCAAAGGGAAATGCAAGAAACAGTCATGGACAACTTAGGAACAACTCATTAATTGGGAAATTCCCTCCTAACAGTGAACATTTTAGTTTTTAGGTTATGTCCTGTGATATAGATCTTTTATCTCCTCAATAGAGATACTAATACAATTGCAAAAGGGTATCAGTATCTATAGACTCATGAGCTTAAATTAAGTCCCAGACAGTACTTTGCCTTAATGATCTTTTTTTCCCAGTTCTTCACTTAAGAGATCAAACTGCTGCATTGTTTTCAGTTTCACTGCCAGGTTGTTTTGCCTAAGAATAGAAGGTTTACCTGATTTAATGTTTGTAACCCATCAGTCGTCACATATTGCTTTGTTACCTTTCCTCCTGTTAAATATGTCATCTTTTTTTCTTCTCCTTCAAAAACTTTTTTGAGTTGTTTTTATCCATGTCCCCACTTCCGAAGCACTTTTTATCAAGAATTTTCTTGATGCAAATGGTTCACCAGCGTGCACAGAACAGTGGGGTTACTGCTTATCATTAATTTTTTGTGACATCTGGATCATCTTCCAGATTTACCACCATTTATTTAGAAGTTAACAATGTACCCAAGTAGGTCAAATGTTTTGTCACAATTTGTGTTACGTTGCATTTTATGTGTTGTGTTCTCAGTTCACTCAACTTTATGGCATGTCATTGGAGTGCCGTACAGCCTCTAGCCCTAATTATCCCATGTAACTCTGTGGAATATGCAGGGTTTCACCACCTTGCAGCTCATTTTTAGATCTCTCATGGATAAGATGAACAAACCTGCCTCACTGCAGGATTTTGTGCAGCCAATGACAACTTTTGACACATTTTAATTTGACCATCATTCTTCCTCTTTAATTTCTGTCTCACAGCCAGTTTCTATCCAACGATGGGACTTTAGCTCTGGTTTTGTGTTTCCCACTGTACCTGTAAGGCATAGAGAGATATTAATTCCTTTAATGCCTCCTTGTCTGGCACTTAATTTTCTCTTCATATTATCTGTTCTCTTCATATATCTGTGTAGGTCACCTGCATCTGTACCTGACTCCAGCAAGGTGACAGACTTGGCCTTTTTCCCAGGGCAAATCCTTTCCCCAAATTTTCTCTAGAAAAATATTGAGCTACATGGAGTCATACAAAACAATAGCAAGAAACTGCCCTTTCCAGTAAGGGAGGAAAACTCCCCACCACAGCAACCCAAATTACTGAACACAGTGTTATTTGAGTCAGTCTCATCTCTTAAGGGAGTGCAGAAGGACTGCAATAATATCACCATACAAATAGAGATGTTTCACAGTCCAAACTCTCCCTAAATAAGGGCCATTCATAATTCAGTGCTGGCCAGTCTAGCAGTAGTGGTCATTATGATGAAGCAATTTGGGGAAAAACAGAATCATAGAAAGCTGTAGTGACTTGATAAATATTAACAAGTTAATATCACACAGGGCATAAATCATCTTAAAACACCTCTGTAATCTCTAAAACACTGTCTGTGCCTATCCTTGGATGTAGCAGCGTGGGTCAGCACAGGTCTGAAAGTTTGCTCCTAATTCATGCTGGTAAAGGGTGATGGAAAGCAGTCACCAGAGAGCAGTCTGGTTCTTGAGCTGTAGTTATTACTTAGCATATACTTGATTAATACTTAGCAGTCCTTGAATGAGAATGAGTCTTTAATACTTACAAGAACCCACTGCTCAGAAGCTCTCTGAATCAAGATTGTGCTATCTAAAAGCCACAGAATTCTTCTTCTTTGTAGAAGCAATTTTTGACCAGTTTTATTTTCACACACTGTCCCTGGCTAAGCACTGAAGCTGCAGTGAAGAAAACAAGATCTCCAAGACCTCTAACTGGAAATATTGCTTCCCTTCCCTTCCCCACTGGAACTAAACATAAATATAAAAAATGTGACATTCATTTTTACTGATGGAAGTATTTGCAAATATGTATATTTGTAAAACTTTAATTTTAGGCCTAAGTTAACCTGACATGTCTTTTTAAGGAGCTTGCCCAAGGCCACACAATGGCTCTGTGTCAGCCAGGATTAGACCTCAGGAATTACTGCCTTTCAGTCCACTAGAGCAAGCTGCCTCTCACACTGCTGTCGGAGCTCTCCAGGCCAGATCAGATCAGTGTGATCGCTTTCTTCGTGGGTTTGATTTTTAAAAATATGTATATCTTAACTGTCTGAGAAAACAAAATAATACTTTTCTGTGCCAATAGAGGGCATAACCTTTTTTCTTTTTTTTTTTTTTTTAATTTTCTGTGTGATGAAATTAAATCATACCTGTGCCCTACACTTTACAAAACAAACAAACAAACAAACAACCCTGAGGCACTTAAAGCTCCAGGGCTGCCAGTCCACTGTGTGTTCTTATCACTTCATCTTTAGCTTTTAACAGGTTTGCCTTTTGCCATTTGGCCAGCTCCAGAAGGGATGTGGGTGGCACCCGGAGCAGCAAGAAATACACACAAACGCAGGATAAAAGGCTGTGAACCCAATTAAAGGTTTAACATTGTTTCTTCATTATCATTTCAGGTGTTCCTGGACCACAAAATTTATTGTCCAGAGAATTTGTTCTGTTTTTATTCCTTGTCTCAAGGGCTGTGTAAACCAGATTGTGCCTGCGTTCCTGGCTGCATCATGCTCCTTAAGGAGTTTCCAGCCAAGGTCTGGCTCCAGAATTTGACTCCTTCTTCTTCCTTCCCCATATAGTCCAGCTTGTCCTATGCTCCAGGACAGGACACACTGCATATAGCTTGTCAGTCTGGTGCAGAATTCACTGACTGTCTACCTGACTTGTTGGATGGAGGCTGCAAAAGAGGGGTTTGCAGCTGTGCTGAAGCAGGCAGCACACCACCCCCCAAAGCCCTACAGCAGCAGGAATACTGATGCCTTGCTAACTGTTGCCATTCTGGAGCTGTGCATCCATCCCAATACAAGCACGGACTTCCCTTGCTGTGACATCCAAGGAATGCGATTTGGGGGTCATACCATGTGGAGAAATTTGGGGTTCTAATGGCATGACAAACAGAAAGATCAGAGATTTTTTTTCACAGTAGCTGTGAAGTATTTGGAGCATGAGAAGAGGATACTTAGTGGAACAGAGATTTTGAAACCACTAGCTAAAGACCTGACATTAAGGCAATTAACAAATCAAGATAGATTATGTAGATTTCTCTGGATCTACTGGAAACTGCTGCTTATTGCAGTACTTCAAGGCCCTTTAAAATCCTGACTGCACAGAACCAACCTAAATAGAAGACCATTGCAGTTCCTTTTGTGGTGTTATAAGAAATTTGCCAGCTTTCAGATTTTCATTATATACTCACAGTCACTGTGGAATAACTTCTTACCATCTGCAGGTAATAACAGTGATACTTTGCACCATTACCATGCCTTTCATCTGTGGATATCAAAAGGTTTTCTAAACATTAACTAGTTAAGTGGCACCACTCCAGTGAGATGTGCATCTCTAACTTGTGTGTTTTGAGTGGCTTTTATTAATTTAAAAGCTCTGGTAAGGCTGTCAACCTCTTTGGGCTTACAAGGCAAAAATAATGATAGACAAGATGTGTTGGGTTTGGAGCCTGTGGACTATGACAGTTTAGGGAGGGGGACTACTTTAACTAGTGTCATTTTTATACATTTTGACTGTGTTCTTAAAAACCCTTTACTGACCTAAAATCTGAGTAACCGTGTAAAAGGAAATAAATATGTATCTAGGGATAGCTGACAACAATGCTTTTTGTAGGGGAAGGAGTATAAAAAGTCTTTATGTTGACTCAAGGTAAACCAAAACCTAACCAAACTACTCCCACAGCAAACACAAACCCTTTGGTGGTTTGTGGTGGTGTTCCAGCAAGCCTCTGAAAGTCGAGATTACTTTTGGAGTTTATCATCCTTTTAATAGGTTTACTTCTTACTGAAGGAGAGGAAAAAACTTTTCTGGGAAAAATATTCTATTCTTAGATGGGTTATTTTTTATATATCTCTATCCGAGAAACAATGAAATTTTTTGGCCAATTTAAAGGGAATCACTGGCAATATGAGTTTGAGTGCTGCTTGTACTCAGGCAGCTGAATTGTATCTATCCTCTCTCAGAGGTGAGATGAAGAACCCTCTCTCATTACAATTCAGCCTTTGCTGAACCCAGGCTTCTCAGAAAAAGGAAGGAAAGAAATCACCTCCCAGGAGAGACAGGACATCTGGCAGGGACCAGCCCAGATAACTCTGAAGTGTCTAATCTGTTCAACTGGGACTTCAACCAGGGCTTACACTCCTGTGACATAGCTTTTCCTTTGCTGTGATCTGATGAATTCTTTAGGCAAAGCCCACGAGGTTCCATCAGCAGTAATGTGATACTAACTTGCTAGGGAGGGTATTTGTAATTCTTTGATGCTCTTGTTTTGCTCTACACAGACAATATCGTAAAGAGAAAATGTACTCAGCTCTTAGGCCAAGCGAGATGAAGCTCACAGTGGGATTGCAGCTGCCCTTTGTCTCCTTTATGCAGCTGCCAACCGCACTGTAATGGAGGTACTGCCTGATTCTGTGATGAACTTTCTAAGACCAGCACCTTTACAGAGGTAGCCCAAAAGAGGCGGCCAGACAGAATCATAGAATCATAGAATCAACTGGGTTGGAAAAGACCTCCAACATCATCCAGTCCAACCCTTGATCCAACACTGCTGTGGTTACTAGACCATGGCACTAAATGCAACATCCAGTCTCATCTTAAAAAACCCTCAGTAACTATTTATTCAAGTGTAACTATCTGTCAAACTCCTTGGCATTCGCTGGTCAGAGTTGTTGTTTTTTAAGAAAGCACAAGGCCAATAACAGACATGTTTTAGGATGCCCTCATGTTTAGGAGACAGTGCAAGACCTTGAGGCAAAGAACTGTGAATATACATAGAGAGCAACGTTAGAATTCAGTCACACTCAACGGTGAAATATCCTTATATGAAACCAGGTCATATTAATTTGAATCAATAGACTTCCTGTACTTTTAAGCATACAAAGAATAGCATTGAATTCTTAATGTTAAGGATGTGTTAGAATCCGTGGGAGAAGGGAGACTATGTATGTGATCATCTCACTTTCTCCATACCAACACTGCTTCAATATTAAAAGAAAACAGTGGATACTACCTGGCACTGTATGTCCCTAAGAGAGAGGAGTTACAAGTCCCATCTTTAAAAAAGAAAAAGTAAAAAATAATCCACTGTACATTTACTGTGTGAAGTAATCACAAGAACATCTTTAACACCATAATAAACACCACAGTCGAAGTGAATATACATCTTAGTAGAAGTGAGTATATAATTATCAATTCAATGTTTAATTGTTATCATGCCCCAAGGTCTCATATAATTTCAAAGAAGACACAGGTTACCATCAAGGTAAATGCACGATAAAATGCTTGTGTGTTGTGATTTTCTCACATAAACTTTAAAATCGGTGTTAGATGTGTTTTCAGTGAGTAATGCATAGATCTTCTTCCCTTAAAATACTCTCCACAGAACTGGTAGGTGTTTCTGACTGATCCTGCTGGGGCTGGAAACTCTCTTGTGCCCTCTGACAGTTGTTCATCTCACAATTGCAGATTTTAGCATTGACCCACAGACCCTACTTGAGCCTCCATGCTAACTGAGGACATTTCAGCAAGGGCAGGCTTACGCAGAGTCCCACTGGCATTTCTCAGGAGCAAGGAAAAGGCTTTAAGGAGGGCTCTTACCCTCTTGCTGCACTCAGCTGGAGTTGTGCTGAGCTATTCACTGTTATTTTGAAAAGCAGAGAGCAGAGGGTGGCCATCAATCTCAGAAGATCAGAGCCAGACAGTCCCCCTCAGCAGCTGTTGCCAGCTTCAGAAGGATTCTTACATTTCTCTTGAACTCTTCTTTTTGTCTCCTTTCCTCCTTTTTTTTTTTTTTATCCCCATTCATTAATTACAGTCCTCAATATCCTACTGATAACAATAAGATTAGTGTAAGGGAAAATAATGTTTTACATAGGTAGTTTGTATTCTAATTATTGTTTGTGAATTGAAATACCTTTAACACGCATACAGTGCACGTACAGTTCTTGCTGTAACTGCGACATAGCTTACTGCTCATGAAAATGTATACAGTCTTTCAAAGACAATCCCAACAACTTTCAATATACCAGAAACATCACACTCCAGAAGGAGGAAGGAGAGTCACAACAAATTTCTTTAGTGCTCTATTATGCTTCATCCCAAGTGTTGGCTAGCTTTTATATTTTTAATTTAGAAATGAAAGGAAATGCTTATCATTTATGTATCATCTGATAAACTAGTGTACTGTAAGGCAAGTCTTATTTCAACAATGTAAACAGACATTGATGCTCTCGAAGAATTACCAGTGTTGGTGGTTGATGAATATTCAGTTTACCTATTTTCTTCTCTGTGAATTTACTTTGGAATAAAAGGGAAGCCATAAAGAGACTAAATGAAGTATTTCCCTATTCAAAATCTTTCTGCAGTTCTCTTCTCCTGCTCTGGATGCACAAAGAATTTGGGAAAGGAATCTGAATTTTTGTCCAAGAACAAGCCTCAAGTGTTGTGATGCTCCTCAGCATCACCTCTTACTTAACTTTTGTGGAGTGCTGAGACCATTGCTCAGGCAGGCAGACAGTGTATGCCTCGTGCAGGTTGCTGCTGTGACAGAATCTGGGCATTGGCCAGGTAGGAAGCACCTCAGAGCTGTAGGGGGACCTAGGTAAAGGCCAAAGAGTCTGGGAGGCTGGGGAACACGGGTGGATTGATTCCTCTGCATGAGTGTGGAGGATGGAAAACTGGTAGGGGTGGGATGATATGAGTAAAGCAGTGAGGTCTCAAGTTGTGTATATGAGGGATTGAAGGATGTGTGCAGGGGGTCCCAGAGTTGCGCTAGATATTTGTTGCACCTAGTTGCACCTGGTGCACTAGATGCACTGGGTGGTTTGCAGGCCATGTAGACTTTGTCAAGAAATTCATTGCTGCTGTTTGAGGGTGGGATGTTCAAAAATGTACTTTCAGAGGCAGTAGATTTGAGGTCAAATAATGACATGACAGTGACCTTCTGGGAAGCTGCAAGCTTTCCACAGTGGTATCTAACTTAACTATTCTCCCTATATAATATTTAAAAAAACCCCAACCAAACAAAATGAAAACCAAAAAGTAAAATAGAAACCCTGCCACATACATACTAACAAGCCATGATTTTGCTAAATGAAAGCACTACTTGCAGTAGAAACTCACTCTCAGCTACTTTTCCAAGTGCTGCCATCATTTAGTGTAAATGGTTTCATAACAGCTTGGAACAAAAAGGATTTCAACTCAGAGATTTGTCATTCAGAGCAAATCCAGAGAGAAGTCAAGTGACTATGAAACATGAATCACATTGAATTTGGCTGACTACAGGATATAATTACCTCCATTTATTGTGTTTATGAACAATTCTTTGTGTGAAAAGCTGTTTTTTCAGTTTTTAAAATACTTTGGTGGACCCAGATTGAGATAAATTCCAACAGAGTGAGAGAAATGCATCCTTGCACCTGTTTCTCTATCATTAATTGTGTTAAGTAGCTCAGAACAATTAAGCTTTGTATTCGTACAGTTTGTGTTTCAAGCAAATGCCAAAGACAAGATAAAGAAATGTTATTAACACAAATAATTACATGGAGCACCTTTCTCTGAGTGGTTTCTGCATTACATTTTCTGCCTGTGTCATGTCTAATTGTTAAACAGGGGGCATAGTTTTAGTGACTGAATAGCCTTCTCTAGTTAATGTTTACCTTATAAAAGAGAGGAAAAAGTAAGTCTGTCTTCTCTCTGCCTCACTGTTTTGTAGTCCTTTTGCCTTCTCATCCTTGGTGCCTAAAGGCTGTATTTCCAGATGGAGAAAAACTTTTAGTGTTCCTCACTTTTCATCAGTGATGTTATTTCAAAGATTAGAGAAAGTGAGATGATTTACATAAAACAATCCTTAAAGAAGTAATGTAGAAAAGTGACTCACTCCCACCTCCCAGACTCTCTGGCTATAGTAAAATCTGAGAACTCCCAAAGTTTTTTTCTGGCAGTGCAGAACAATGCTTTGAGGAGAGGGAAACACTCGGTCTGTTGCAGGCAAATATTGAGACAATAAAGCATGTGAGCATCTGGCTGTTTCATGCAGTCGGTTTCAGGGAACTCTTTAATCAACCCTATATTCCACAGCTATACTGCCCAGGGGTTTCCCATAGCATGTTAGAAGTGGACAATATTTGCCCTTGGATACATGCTCAATGTTTGAAAACTAGAGAAATGTTTCCCTTTTTCAAAAGGCTGGTGTGCTGACTTGGTTTGGGGCTGCCCCAAGAGCTCCACATCTACAAGATGAGCTTTTCTTTCTGTGAATACAAAGATGAGCTGCCATGGGGTGTAGCAGTCAGGGTTTTTTGTTCTTCTCACAGGAGGTCTCTCAGGTTAAGACACAATGCCAGATGCACCAAATCTGTCGGTGACGGTCCACAGCTGTACTGTTCAGAAGTTTAAAATAAAACACCTCTTTCCAATGAACTTTGCTCTTGATCCAGGGTATTAGTTGTTGGACTCCATGTTTATTTAACTGCATAGACAGTCATTAACATTTTAAACATCTGTGTTAACTAGGAACAACCAGGAAACCCTGACTGCCTGTGGGCAGCAGAGAAGCAAGCGTGTTGGTGATTGCCATGTTTCTGGATGCATTTCTCTTGCTTTCCATCCATGAAAACATGACCAGAAATCTCTTCTGCAAAAATAAGCCTGCCTCTGTCCAGAATATGTCTCGCTTCACACACAGAGATAACAAATGAGCAAATACTGTGAGACATGGTATTTCAGTAAATGGGGGTGAAAAGAAGTGTTGACATGCTGTGGCATCCACAGGCTCTGATTTTGTAGTTCCCATTTCTGTCAACCAGTGTGAAGGATATCATCCAGCTCCTGGGGTCTTCATTAATGTCTTCTTCATTTGGCAGCAGGAAGCAGTGAGGAAGTGAAAGACCTCAGTGCTGGCTTGTATGTTTTTGCTACAGAAGATGCAGTTCCTTAGACTTGCACCAGTTGCTTTTAGAAAAATGCAGACCAGCAGACAGATAAAGCCAGCCTATTTCCCCCGCTTTATTTTTAAAGTGCCATCCACTCCCCTTGAAAAGCCCTTCTTTAGTGCACTGTGCCTGCCTAAATATATTCTGCAGACAAACCAGCAGTTCTCCCTGAGAAAATAAAACAGCACTGTGTTATTGCCACCCCAAAGGTGTGGCTTCACAGATTCATAGTAAAGAGAGGGTGTAGGATTAAGGAGAATGAAGAGGAGGAGATGCAGAACACAACAGTCTGAAAAGATTTGGCTGAGGTGGCCTTGTGCTAGCTCCCACAAGTTCATCTACTGTGCCACTCGTACCCACATGAGCCCTCCTTTTCAGTCAGATGTAATCAGGGACAAGGCAGGACAGGCATCTTCTTACTCCTGGCAGTTTTCTGGGTGCCCTCATGCTGTGTCCAGATGTCTACTTGTCACGAAACAAGAAGCAGAGGCATTTGCACTGCGAGCCTGACTTCAAGTCCACATGGTCCACTGCAGCTGAAGGATGTCCCTTTTCTATTGGGGTCTGGCGCAGTATTCTTGCTCATTCTGAGCTGTCTCCACTTCCTTGCCAAGAAGGGAAGAGCCTGGAAGCGCACACCAAACTTTGAAGTTGAACTGAGTTCACATCAAGTTATGGTTAGCTTTTCTCTTCTCACTCACAGCTCCTTTGCTATCCATTTTTTTTAGCTTTTGCATTTATGTCCTTAATTATTTTAGCAAGTGAATCATGCCATTTAATTCAGCACTCTTTGTGATGCACACTCTTCAGTAATACAGTGGCATTATAAATTATTCCATTTTTCGAGCTTTGAGTCTAAATCAGATAACATAGGACATCTTTGAAGACATTTTTATTGCTGTTCTTTAAACATATGAATAAGATAGTTTTCACACACTAGAAATCAACCCCACTTATTTGTTTTGCTTTGGTTTAATTTGATAGTGAGTATACATATAATTATATTTCTCTCTTTTGTCTGTCATTTTTCCTGGAGCCCAAATAGAACATGCTTCTACACAAAGAAGGTAATGAAAAGAATGTCACCTCTTGAAAGAGATTTTACCTGTTTCCTGCTTGAGAGATAACTGAATGCAGATATCTTGACTGACAAGGTTGTGGATCTGGCCCATTACCTTTAATTACTTTGCTTTCCTTAACACTTTCACTGTAGGGTTTTGTTCGTTCTTTCTACTCTAAGTATTTTTTTTTGGTTGATTGATTGGTTGGGGGTTTTTTTTGTTTGGGTTGGTTTTTTTTTGGTTGGATTGGCTTGGTTTGGTTTGGTTTGGCTTAGTTGGGTTTGGTTTGGTTTGTAAGGTTTTTTTTAATGGTGAATAAACTGTATCAGGCTTGGCAGTTTCATAGAATGTTTTGGCTTTGTAGAATTTGGCATGGATGTGAGTGACTGTGAACATTTGTTTGTTTGTTTGTTTGTTTGTTTGTTTGTTTGTTTCTCACAACAAATACTGAATGGCAGAGCTAGTAATATTTTGTGGTTCCATCCTGATCAACAAAACAACTGAATTTCTGAATGGACTGTCCTTCAGCTTGAAGCTGTGTTTTCTCATTGGCAATGTTAGGAGTGGACATGAAATAAATGAAAAGTTACATTAGATTGTTATTCCCATCAGACTTACCTCTGGTGTCTGAACATCGATTTTATGGCAAAGAGTAAACCTCAGTGCCATCAGCTGATTAATATTTCATTCCCAATTTGCATGCATGGATAGTATCTATCTAAATGTCGGAACAGAGGAGCGAGGTGAGTGATGTAAATACCTCTTCCTAAACTATGGGTTTGATAGCAAAGAGAAAGAGATGGAGAAAGAAAGCATATAAAGATTCTCCCCAGGGGAAGGGATCAAAAAAGTCATTTTCAGCTCCATGATGTATATGTTTCTTTCAATCAATCATGATGATAATCAAATCTACATAGCAGCAAAAATGAAGGCTTGTCTACTTCTGCTTATTCAGCATTTACCAAAGTTAGCTTATCTCAAAAGACTGGGGTTTGATTTGTGATAGGCTTTCTGATGCCGTTGTTTTCTTGTACTGTTGTTTTCTGAGGCAGAGAAAGCATGCATACAGTAAGGCAACCACAGGAAGTGATTGCCAAGAAAAATGTTGTGGGGTTAGCAGGAATGAGAAAGGAAGATGAGACCTTAAGAGTCTGACATTTCCAGCCACTAATTAGTGAAGGAAGTAATTGTATAGTTGAAACTTAGTTTAGTATAATCTATAAGTCTGTTTCCTGGAAATTAGGAATGCATAGAGGGTCACTAGTTTTTCTTTAAAAGTTTGACTTTAAAAGGATGAACCATGGAGCAATTTCTACAATAACTAGCTGCTCTTGAAAAAAAATAATAAAGAAGAGGCTCCATGGATGCAGTTTCTTCACTCCCAATGTGGAGGACAGTTCACAGGACATTTCCACAGTGCAATGGGTTCCTCTTGCTGTGCAAGGTTTCCTATGCTGCATGTCAGCTCAATTTCTCAGTGATGTTGCTTAAACTCAGCAAAGGAATGTGAAGGCCCAGTAACCAGGCATCCTGCCTCTGTGCCAGTACCTTCAGACTGCCTGAGAACTGGGCACCATAGGTTAGCAGAAACCAACTTCCAAATGGAAGCTTATACATGAATGTAACCAGTTATTACCTTGTAGTGCTAGAGGTTTGAGTCCTGTAAGAACTTGCATATGGTGGGAATCACACAATCAGATCATGAGGTCAAGTTCACTGTGGTTTTTGAAATGCCCAAGCAGTGGGTGTCCTTTCAGAGCATTTGTAGATAAGAACTACAGAGAAAAGAGAGGCTTATACAGTGTTTAAACTAATGAGAGGTCTGTCTAAAAGCTGAATATTGAGCTTGTGGGTAACAGGGTATTAAGACAGCTTGAGAAGTCATTTACCTGTGTCCTACAACAGAAAACTGGAAAATTGTTATTTGTTTGTCCTCAAATGCTATACAGGATTCTTCCATCTTTCAAAACACTAACCCAGTCTATCTGCTGCTGGAAATGCTATGTATGTTGTCTGGGACCAGTCAAAGGCTACGATTTAGGTGATGTTGCCCCTGCTCTACCATTTCCTGAGCAGGTTGGACTCAAATGCAGTAGGGGATGGTGGCACTGGGGTTCCCACTGCAGCAGAGAGGCCACAGAGGGGCACATACAACTGTGGGAGGAGAGTAATACTCCCAAAATGTCAGCTGCTGCCTCCACACCACTCCTCAAGAGATGTCTGACATGGCCGATCCAGCTTTTTGGATACCTGGTCACCCCAGATGCAGCCCTTTGTCCTCTTCTCTCTGATTTAACAGGAAAAGTCTGTTTTCAGTCTGGCATCATCTCCTCTTCATCCTTTTGACAGCAAAACTGCAGTTGCTTACATTTCTGAGGAGCTTTTAGCCAACTCTGTCTGATATATGTGTGGTTTACATATTTACAGTATCTTGTTACGTTCCTTATGAGTAGTGATATCTTCAGGTGTAATGTATTCAGAATCAATAAATATCTTTAAAATCTTTATGCACATAGTAGCTAAAAGATTGGGAGTGTTTGAATAAGTCTCAAGTTAAGTAAGCATATAAAGGTGACAAGCAAACATTTTAAACTATGGATGTGAAGGTCAAATCTCAAAGATGGTTTAGTTACTCATTCATCTGAAACACCTGCACCTTTACTCTCTGACTTTTGATTTATTAAAATAGAAAAGAGAAATTTTTTGAAAACATAAGGCATATTTAATTTTCTTATTCCCTAGACTACTAAAAATTAACCCTTTTATGTTTGCTTAAAAATCTTGAGGGTGTTTTTAATCATTCAACATTTTTTAATCAGCAAAATTATTAAAATTATTCTCACTTTATTTGATTTGTTTCTACTTACTCTGAAACAAACTTCAGCTTTTGATAAATGGTGTTTCAGTGTCCGTTCAAACAGTGTGAAATTTTAAGCTAAGCTTAAGGAAATATATAAAACATGATTATGACAATATTTCAACCTGATATTTTATTTTAGGGGCAAAAGAGTTGCTTCCAGAACATTTCAAAACTGTGTGGGAAGAGAATGTGGAGGAGAACCCCAAATAACCACTTTCTGCATGTCTGTGAAGGTAGCTGATATCCTTGATAACCAAACAAGGTAGGGAGATGCCTAGCTTACCTAGGTCTGTTCTCCTTTTACCTGCTTCAACTGTATTTTACTTCTCACTTCAGCCAGCATGTGATGTCACTACTTTTCAATCCAAATATACTCTAATCTACAGAACTGATATTCTTTCCACTACAGAATTAGCCAACTCATGTACAGAAAAGGTCTCCAACACTACTCCTTCCAGACTTTTCAAATACCATATATTTTGTGACATTTTCCCTGTGAATCCCCATCCCTCTGCATCTACCCAGACTGCAAGGAATAAGTTTTTTGGTTGTAGTGAGTTCTACTCTCTTTTACCCACAAGCAATCCTGGAACATATTGGTGTTTGCTCCCAATCCAGCTTCATACACCTTCGTCTCAACCTTCTCCCTCCAGTTTGACATCCATACCACTTGTATACAACCTCACCTACCTCCAGTGCATGTCACAAGAAAAGAAGCTATTCCATTTTGTTAAAGACGCAGCCCACAGTATGATTCATTAATTTTTCATTGTAGCAAGTACTTGAAGCCACATCAGCTTTATGACCACCATAAAGTGCCCCACCTAACACAGAACGAGAGCACCTTGCAGTACCTGCCTAATACCAAAATGATAATTGCACCATTGCACTGTTTTATGAGGCAGTAATCCAGCTCCTGAGAAGAAAAACTACGAGGCTGAAAGCTGAGTAGTTTATCTTGATGAGGAAACTGTATTATTGCCAAGTAATATAGCATGATGGTACTATTGCCACTTTTCTCTACTTTGGGTAGGGATTTTTTGCTTGTTTTATGGTGTGGTTTGTGGGATTTTTTTGAAGTCTTTGAATGTGCCTTTATCCAATTGACAAAACTGAACTTAAACCTCTATGGATTTGGGTTTAATCTCATTGTGTGTTTAAAATAGCTCCCAAGGAAAAGATATTTGTGGTCAATACAAGCTATGGAAATGTATTTGAATTTGGTGTGTAGGTAGGCAGCGTTAAAGAATATGGCCTGCAAAGTGCTGCACTGCTGGACTCAACTCCTTTGGCTTTGTTTTTGGCTTGCCTAACAATGGGTTTATACCACCTTCTGATCTTAATATTAAAAAGTGAGACAGTACCAGTTAAGGTTTAGCATGGGATCACCAGAGCAGCTGCTCACCGTTCTCTGCATGGTGTGCTAAGTACCCAGGGCTGGTACAGATCAGGGTTATCTGTGTATCAACAGATGGAGGCAATACTGACTGTGTGTATTTGGGGATAGGAATCTGTACTTTTTGCCACAGCTGAGGCCTGGGCAAAGCCCCCACAGGCTGCCTAGCTACCTGGCATATCACAGGGGTAAATTTCAGCTCCCCAGGTGTTTCTCACTCCTTCCACAGAAGTGCACGTGTTTATGAGGATGTTTGTGTGCATATTCCTCTCAAAGGCAATAACCTTGTGTGTTCTTTGTGTACTAAGTGGTGCCTTGGCCATCTTTCTTAAGCTGCTGGTTTTGTTATATGAAACTTCCATGCTGAATTGTACAAAATCAAGAAATAACAACAGGAGGATATTTCATCTGCCTTTCCTGCAAACCTCTATTCCTCTTGACATATGCAGGGAATGTTGAAAGGTGAAATTATTTCAAAATCAAATGAGAAACAGTGCCCTTTGATTAAGTTTTGCTTATACAGAAGATTCCAAAGAGAAAACAAAAATATCTCTCTCTCTCTTCCTCGTAACTTCTTTCCTCAGGCTTAATAGAAAAAGATAAAATGAGAAACATTACAATGGCATTTGCCAATTTGTGGGTAGAATATATTGCAGGTGAGCAGACATTCACCTTCAAAGATAAAACTAAGTCAGAGAGAAAGAGTCCACATTGCCCTTAGAAGTAATGATCGTTCACATCACACTGGATGTTTGTTATGCCAGCCGTTTGTCAGTCAAGCAGCAGATGTCTTTTTGCTGCACTCTGGTCCCACATTGCAAATAGAATAATGCCATAATAGATGAGACTGTCCAGGTCATGAGAGTTATTAAATATCTTTCCTTTGTACCTAAACCTTTCTTGTTTCCACACAAGATAAATGATATGGTCCCTGTAATATTTATTAAAAAAAAAAGAAGTTGCTATTGTATGTTACTGAAGGAAAATCAGAAACTACAAGAGGATCACCTTAGAGTCACTCTGTGACATGGTTTGCAAGGGGATACAAGAGACCAAAATGCTAGATCATCCTCTTATTCCTGTGTCACCTGCAGAAATGCATTAGTCCCCCATGTACCTGCTGTCAAGAGAGCTGAGAAGGGCTGAAGGTGGGTCTGTGTCTGTTTTATGGTCAGCTCTGACAGCAGTGCAGGCATATGCTGTCCCTTGTTCTGGCATTGTTACAAGACCTGCAGTCAAATTGAAGTCTATACTTTTCCGTGTACCTAAACTCTAAGAAGGGTCTGTTATATCAGGATGCCCAGCTTGACATAAGTTAGAAGGGCTGTCTCTCAGATGGTGCTGAACACATCTTTCCCTTTGCCCTCTTTCCTTTGCCTCCCCTTGAACAGAGGCCTTTCAAGGCTCTGAAGGAAGGGACCTCCAATTGCTAATCCATTTTTAAAGACTGTGATTGGTCTATAGGTATTTCTGAAACACCTTATCTCTGGTCTCCAGCTGGAAATGTAATGCAGCACATAATTGCATGAGTGTCTCAGTAATGGTGTAAATTCAAACTAAATCATGGGGTATTTCACACTGTGAACGTAACTCCTGATGCCTGTTTTACAGGCTACACAATTTAGCAGCATGCTTTTCAAAGATGTAGCACTACAGTAGACGTTAAGTACAAGAAAAATAAACGTATGGACTTTACATGAGTACAAGATTTTTTTCCTTCCAGAGATGAGACCAAGGCAAACTAAAACGATCTATTTAATTCAGTTTAATTCTTCCTGGCAATAATTTCCAAAAAAAAATTGGAAGCAAGGCAACCAAAGAAGCCTTGGCCAGTTAGATTTGATCTTTAGAATAAATATTTACTTTCTTGGACTCAAGTAAGTCTTGAGTCTTCTGAGTCTTCTCTCATACTGGTCTGCCATGGTGTATATCTTCATTCTTTCTGCATCTCACACTGAAAAGCACTGTTTTCACATGTCCGCTAGCATCCTCTCTTTTAAATCTGCCCCTCAGCGCTGATGTAGTACTCTGCAGTGTGTGCATCATGAATATCATGTTGCCTGTATTCTAACCCTGTTGGGAACCAATGAGCCAAAAACAGACCATGACCAGCCAGCTCCTGGAAACTAACCACATAGTCAGCTTTGCTCTACTGGCCTCTCACAACTGTAGATCACAATACATTCCTGTAGCTAAAGAAGTAACAATAGCAAGCGAAAAAAAAAGCCAGCGTTTATCCTCCACTCTCTTTTACTTTGCCTTTTTTCTAGTTTTCCATACATAAAGGAGGGAGGATAACAGAATGAATCTCCATCGCACCATCTTACCCTATAAAACTGTTTTGGCTCGGAGGCAGAATTGTTCTTATTCAGCCCAAACAGATTTGGGCAATGACAGGTTTATGTTTCAGAGCACTGGAATGTTCAGGCATCAGCAGACTGGCTATTTGTTCAGGTTTATTTTTTCATATGACATAATCTCCTTCCAAATAATGCCTGCCATCATCTTCGATTGTGCTGTTCCTACACTTGCTGTTCGTAGTAGCACTTTCAGCACTTACATTTCAATGCTAAGGAAAGCTAAAGCTAGGGAGTTCATCACAGAAGCTCCCTTCAGGCTCTTGGCAAGATGTAGTGAGGTGCCAGTTGTTCCGAGTCATTTTCAGTGAACAAGAATATACTGGAGCATTCCACCAAGTAGAGTATATTCAACAGTATTCCCTTGTGGTACCTACACCATATTTTGTACAACTGTGATAAAATGAGTTCAGCTGATTATACAATCACTCATGAATTTTCTTCCTAGCATTTTCTAAAACAACATTTATTAAAAATGCAAGAAACTTTTGAAGTTTGCCTGCTCCATGTGGTACTAGGTCAATTGAACCCTGTCTCAGGCTGACCACTGGAATATATATCATGGTTTTCACTGTTGCCAGTGCTCAGGTCTCTACCCTAGGTATGTTGCCACTGTCACTCAAATCAAATAAACTGTTTCAACATGACTGCACATGCCTCAATAGCAACTATAGGTATTTATTCAAAGGAAAGAGGAGTCTGGTACTTGCATAGGATAATATTAGACACTCAGCTCAAGTAATGGAGATCATTTAGTCACCCAGTTGAAGCTAATTCACTAGGCCCCTTATGTAGCCAATGGGGAGAAGTTCCACTTGTATTGTGGTTCTAGGAAGGAAATCTCAAAGCCATCAGGCTGGACCTGCAACAGATACAAGGCATTCTGCCATGCTGAGGCAGTATGAGTACCTTATAGAGGTAATGGGTTTCAGAAGGGGAAAGTGTCTCCTTTTTCGGAGTCAGGAACATCACTGAAGGCCAGCTGGGCACTCTAAGCAGTCCTCCGGCACATCAGATATGCCGAAGGTGATTATTGACCTACAGCATCTTTACACACTAGGTAGAAGCATGAGTTCTTCCACTGTTCTCTTGTCTGTCAGTACTGTTCCTGCCCTAAATTAGCCAGTTTGCTTACCAGAAGTTTTTTTTAGTCAAGATATCTTTTTTCTGTTCTACACAAAGATGTTGCAGGTCTGTAAGTACATTACTCAGAGGACTGGCCTGGTTTTGTGAGTTCTGTTTTGTTTGTTTTCCCTGGAAATTGCATAATTTGTTTTCTTCTGGTAGCATTTTTTATTTTATCATGCTCTGATGGATGCTGAGATTGCATTTTTGTACATATTAGTTAGTCAAGATGTTTTAGAGGGGTCATCTAGGTTGCCTACTTTCTGCCAGTGTCAGGTTTGACTGGAGCTGCATTAAAGGCTTTCCATTTCAGTGGCCCACGGGCATGCATGAAGTCTGAATCATGGGTGGGTGGTGATTTAAGCTAGGTGAAAGAGGAAAATAATACCTGCAGCTTTTGTCCTGCTGCCTCTCCATTAATGAGTGCAAAATTCATTCTCTGGGTTCTGTAAACCTCATTTAGGTGTGTCAGCAAGAGCCAGAACTATATTAAAAACCTGAAACTCGAAAAAATAATTAAGGTGCAATGCCAATTACTTTTCATCTTCAAACTTCATCTTACAGTTTATTCCCACAAATACTTAAAGGTCATCAACATTTTTTCTTTTTTTTTTTTTTTTAATGAACAGGTTATTTAGATTTCTTCTTCGTGTTCTCAGCTCTCTGTGGTGTAGCACAGAAAAAGAGCCCAATAAAGTACAAGCTGAAGAGCTCATCTCTTGTACTAAATGGAAGTCAGACAATGATAGTCCATTATTCTTTTTAATCACAGGCAGTATTCATAACACTTCCTCTATTTTCTGTTTTCTTTCTTATTATCATGGATTATGCAATGGAAATATAATAATTTTTAATCAAGTATAATTATACAATTTATTCTCATGCTTTATTTCTCCCACTTGATAAAAACGTAAGTATCTATTTCATTCTGCTTCCTTTGTTGGAGCATTATAAATCCATCAAATAACAACACGTGGCTTCCAAAGCTAGTGTTCCTGCACAAACATGGGTACTCACATTAGAAGTCTCTCCTGACTTTGGAATCCTGACTTTGGAATCCTCTTGTGGGATCCTCCTGCCATGAGGTTTAATGTAAGGCATGTCTTGAACCACAGTGACTTGGTGCGTTCTTGTGTGTCTGCATGCCCTTGGAGTGACACCACATCACAAATTCTGAAGCATCTCTCATACTGATAATAGGTCTATCTTGTACTCATCATATTCATCTCAGGGGTCTTGTACTTCAAAGAAGATGCTAGGCTAATTCTCATAAATATTCCTCAGTTTATTAATGCTGAAAGGTGTCCCTCTCATCTTTTGCAATTTAAAGTACTGTTATGAAAAAAAAGAGTTATAGTCCTGGTTTTAAAAAAAATCACATAAAAAAAATGTTTTTATGTTACTTTGAAAACTTTAAATGATTTAGATAATTATGACAAATAATTTGAATTCATTTCTGGTTTTTCATGTTTACTTATTTTTCTTTGCATTATGCTGGACAATCAAGGTTGATGAATTTATTGCATGTTATTCTCTACCATTTCTATCTCCAGGTTTCATATCCTGTCAGGGTCTGAATTTTAAGTGCTACAGGCACAGGTGAAGCATATTTGTTTATTCACTTTATTCATCACTGAAATAATAATAAAAAAGTCTGCAGTGAGATATTTATATTTCATCAGGTGTTCTGTTTAAGTTACAAAACCACACTGAATACTTGGAAGTGGGGGCAGAGCTTCGTCCCCACTCTTTCGTTAAGCTGTCCTTCCTGGGCATTCCTCAAACAAGGCTGAAGGATTTACAGTGCAGGTCAAGTCTCAAATACAATCCTCACTCCCTTTTACATCCTTTCTTGAATGCTGGTGTGCAGTACATCACACTGCTTCCCTCTTTTTGTAAACTGTTGCCTTTTGATAACCTTTCCTTTTCTTCTTCAGCATTCTTAGAAGCAAGCCACAGGCCAAAAAAATGGGGGAGGATGAAAATGGAAACAGAATTGGCACTCACAGTTTCATCCAGCAGATTTCTTTCTGATCATTGCAGAAATCTTTATAACCTTGTCCAAAATGTCGACATATTTTTAAACAAATGTTGACAGGGGTGGGCAAACTTCAACAAGAGTGTTTACTCTAGAGCTCATTTCCTTCATCACTAAGACATCTATGGCTATGATATGTGCTAAGAAGGCATTTTCTGGGTTTCAATAAGATGGTCTGATAACTCGGTCATCATTCTCCTAGTCAAATCTGAGGGAAATGTGGGTTTGCTCCTAAAGTTGGTTTCTAATAATCCAATAGAGACTAGCTGTGGGCAAGGTCATTTAACAACCGAATGGCTATCATTGCTTTATGAGAGAGCAAAGTTGTAATAGACAGGGTGGAGTGAGTCGCAGATATCAAAAGCATAAAGTAAAATAAGAGCTTTTAGACAGCTGTAGCACTGAGAGAGAAAAAACCCATATATCTTTAACTGTTGTAGCCCAGATCTACTGGACGTGCTACTCACGGACAGAAGGTCACCAGCACACTGTGCCAGGTTATTTTCATGAAGAATGGAGAAGTCTAATGAATATAGGGGAAGAGGAGATTGTTTGTCAATGACAGAGATGCTCTTCCTTCATAGTGGGGGTTTCAACAATGTGGGGATGGCATAAACCAGAGGTAAAACCTTGGCTCTGTTCAAGATCTGAATGATGTGGATTTTTGTCTTTGACTACAATGTAGCCAGGATTTCATGCCAGAAAACTAGTGCATTTAATGCTGTAAAATATATCAGTTGCAGGGCCAAAGAATGGGGTTATCTGATGCAGAATTTGTCATATAGGAATGCTGTAGCAACTGTCACAGTGCCTGAAGATGAGAAAGTACTACTAACAACAACAGAAATTGAATCTATGTCCCTTTCATGACAAATGTCACCTGAGTTAGCTATACGTGTATTTTTGACTGAAAATCTGAAACTGAAAATGGATAATGGAGTTGTTTATTCTTTGGCACTTAGTGAAAAGTGCAGAGGTAACTGCTGTACTTTAAATCAACTGTCGATATTTTTTATATGATTAACAAGGATTTTAAGGTTAATGAGGAATGGCTGAGGCTGTTATCCCTGCGTGACACTATAAAAAGTATTTTATTTTTAATCCTGTGAAGGGCATTGTGAATTGCTTTGGTGGCTTTGAGAAAATAACAGCTGTGGTGACTGACGGTTCTCCAGCTGTGTAGGGGGAGTAAAAAATTTTATTGGTTTACTTAAAAAGAAATATGGAGTGAACTTCTTACCTTTTCATTGAATGAGGTACCAAAAGCCTCATGCAGGAAGGTACTATCACTGGCAAATGTCATGGAAGTTGTTAAAGTGATTAACCTTGTTAGAGCAAGGAATGGAGCTTTCAATGGCTATCAGTCTGTCTCTAACACAAAAGCTGCTGAGAACTGAGTTTGGGGATTGGTTTCTTCAAGTTAAAGTGTAAGAGATGATATTCTGAGAAACGAAAAATATTTTTTTCCTCTGAGAATTAAATGCTAAGTTTCATGATGAAGCTTTCTGGAGCCAATAAACTACTGACAGACTTTACCAGCACAAATTGTGCAGTATTACTGGTTTGTTTGCCTTGGCATTTGCTTATAAAGTAACTCTTACCTCAGGTTTCATTTTAATAGAAATATAAAAGTTATTGGAAAATACAATGGGCAGAAGAGACTATCCATAGAAATTGTTAATTTGATTTTTTACTGCAGTTGGAGTAAAATACTAGTTGCCACATTTTTTCATATATCCACACTAATTGGCGCATACAAATCTGAGAAAGGAATACTGGAGACCTTACATAGACAAAATTTTACTGGATTCAGCAATTCTTGCAGTCAGTCCTGACAAAATAAAACATGGTGCATTACACAACAACATACATGTTTCCACAGTCTGACTCACACTATGAAGTTTGAGTAGGTAACCTCTGTAGGATATGGAGTTGCATGCCTCAGCTTGGAGATGTCATTGCTTTTAGCTGTGAGGACGAAGTAACAGTACAGAGAGTTGCATAATCAACCTCTTATAGTCCACCCCCCTAAATTAGTTACATCCTGAAGGTAGTAGAAAAATAGCAGCAAACCTGTTTAATGGGAACTGCCTCCCAAATCACAAGATCACAGAATCAGTCAGGTTGGAAGGGACCACAGTAGGTCATCTGGTCCAACCCCTTTGCTCAAGTAGAGCCATATTACAGCACATTGTACAGGACTGCGTCTAGATGGTTCTTGAACATCTCCAGTGAGGGAGAGTCCGCAACCTCTGGTCAGTCTGTTCCAGTGCATGGTCACCCACACAATAAAGAAGTTCTGCCTCATATTCAGGTGAAACTTCCTGTGTTCTGGTTTCTGCCTCTTGTCCTATTGCTTGGCACCACCAAGAAGAGCTTGGATCCATCCTCTTCACACCCTCCCTTCAGATACTGACAGACATTGATAAGGTTCCCTCTCAGTCGTGTCTTCTCAAGGTTGAGCAGGTCCAGCTTCCTCAGCCTTCCCTTGTAAATGAGGTACTCTAATCCCCTAATCATGTTCATAGCCCTCCACTAGACCTGCTCCAGGAGCTCCATGTCCCTCTTTTACTGCAGAGCCCAGAACTGGACACAGCACTCCAAATGTGGCCTCACTGGGACTGAGCAGAGGGGCAGATCACCTCCCTTGATCTGCTGGCAGTGCTCTTCCTAATGCACCCCAGGATACCATTGGCCTTCTTGGCCACAAGAACACGCTGCTGGCTCATGGACAGTTGTTGTCAACCAGGATCCAAAGTCCTTCTCTGTAGAGCTGCTTTGAGCAGGCCAGCCCTCAGCCTATCTAACAAGAGGTTATTCTTCCCAAAGTGCAGGACCCTGCACTTGCCTTTGTTGAATTTCAGAATTTTCCCAAAAAATTAGAGGAGTCTGCACTAAAAAAGCCTTGTTTATTTTCAAGAAAAAACAATAGGTGGAAGAACTTCCAGTGAATTTCAAACTCAACAAAGTGAAGTATAAGGGCAAAAATAGACTGATTTTATTCTCTTACTTCCTAGGTCCCCAGTAACAACTCTCAGTGCAAATGTAGATAACATAATAAAGCAGAAAACTACTAAAATAATCTTGTCACCAGAGTCCTGCTTGTCATGTTGGAAATTAATGTTTCTGAATTTTTTTTTTGTATTTTTTTTCCTGTTAGCATTTTGGAATGCTAACCATCCTTTTAAATGATTAATTATAAAGAGCATTGTGAAGAGAAATGGGGAAATGAAACCAAGCCAATATTCTTTCATATTAATCCAATTTTATGTCAGTGGTCTTGATCTTTTGTCATCTTAAGAGTCTTATTTTGGTTACAGGCTATCACAGTGTTACAAAAAGATCATTTGGCTTTTCAGTGCAGGTTATTTCTGTTCTAAAGGAATTCCCTCCACCTGGAGGAAATGTTGATATAAATAAGACCAGACAAGTGATTGTGCCTTTCTTGAGAATTACTGGTGCTATAAATTTTAGCTAATCCCAGACTTAAGGAATCAGCACTCTAAAGCTCCAGGTCTTTAAACACATGAATCGCTCTATTAAAAGCAGTGGCACTTTGTCTGTGCTTAAAGAAAAGTACTGGCATAAGTCTTTAAAAGATCAGGATCTAACGCAGAAATGTATTACTCTGGCAGCTCAAACACCTAATTTTAGATTTATAATGTTAGTATTGTTTGACCCTGTTGTTTCGTTTGATTGTCCTACCTCTTCACTGTAAGACCCTCAAGAATCACAACGCAACTTTCGTGTCTTGCCTCTTGACACTATAGGAGAAATCATGTGTATTATATTTAAGCTAACCCTTGTTTTCTGCACATAGAAGGGACACCACATTCATCTTCTTATCCCCCAAACAGGTAGACTTGTGTTTATCAATGTAAATGATACACTGAAGTGTTATGGTTGTGCCCTTAATTCCAGAAAGCTCGTGTTTTGCCATGGCTCTCTGCTATGAGCAGCTTTTTATAATCACGATTGAACCACCCACCTGCTTCTATACTGCATCATTCCTGATACCGTAAGTGCAAAGAAAGTCTGATTGAGAGGTATGGTAGACCTACTCTCAGTGTCAAGGAGTAGTACCGCTTTTTTTGGAAAGCAGCAAAACCTAGCAGTCTGGGATTCTTCATGTTTCTGGTAAGTGGTTCAAGTGGATTTGTCTTTGCTCAGGGATTAGCTCAGGGAGTCTCCTACTAATATCCCTCACCCAGGCCCCAGGAAGGCAGCAGACTTCCCTGTGGGATGGGCCTGGTCACTCCTCTCAGAAGGGAGTTGCCTACCACAACTACCCTTCTTTTTTTCTTCATAGCTGTGGTTGTAATCCACGTGGTAGACGGGGTGCAACCGGGAGACCCTCCAGACAGATCCTCTTCTTGACTGCCCTCTACCTGACTCTCTGCGTCCAGGGCCTCATATGTGTTCTTTAAGGGCACTGTGGGAAGTGATGGGGGTCAAGAGTGGATTCTTTTACCTCTTCAATCAGGGACCTGTTTTTGTTCCCCTAATCTACTTGGTTTGCTCCATCTGCCTGATGGCAGGAGGGGCAGGGCTACACCGTTTCCTGCTGAATTTATTTTGGGGTCAAAAGGGTATGACTCCACCACTCTATTTCCCTTTCACTCTCCCTAATACTTCTTAGTCTCTCCACTTCTTCCTTGAACTGTGCCACTAGGCACAGCAAATCATTCACCTGCTTGCATCATGTGCAGGCATCTCTCACACTGTCCTCTAGTACTAAGGTCATTTATTTATACCTCAGATTGCTATGTTTATAAAGAAATTCATAGATCATCTCCAAGATCTTGGTCATAGCATCTTCACTTTTCCATTGACTGTGAGACTGGCACCCAGGAGTGTCTAATCCTTTCAAAATCCTCCAACTTAGGCGCAAGAAGCTAAAAATTGGTGGGAAGTCTGCACACCGATTACTGTGTCTGAGGCTGAATGGATTAGGTGGGTGGACTATTTGGTGGAGGAGGAATTGGTTAGATGATCACATTTAGAGAGTAGTGGTCAATGTCTCAATGTCCAGATGGAGATCACTGATGAGTAGTGTCTCTCAGGGGTTTGTACTGGGGCCAGTACTGTTTAGTATCTTCATCATAGTGGGATCACATAGTGGGGTCAAGCACACACTCATCAAATTTGCAAATGACACCAAGCTGTGTTGCAGCTGACATGCCCAAGAGATGAGATGCCATCCAGAGGGACTGGAGAAGCTCGAGAAGAACCCCCATGTGAACTTCGTAGGGTTCAAAATGGCCAAGTGCAAGGTGCTACAACTGGGTTGAGGCAAACCTCACCATCAATACAGTCAGGAGGATGAGTGGATGAAGAGCAACCCTACAGAGAAGGACTTGGGGCTGCTGGTGGATGAGAGGCTGGACATGAGCCAGCAATGTGTTCTTGCAGCCCAGAAAGCCAAACCTATCCTGGGCTGCATCAAAAGCAATGTGGCCAGCAGGTTCAGGAGGGTGATTCTGTCCCTCTGCTCTGTTCTGATGAGACCCCACCTGGAGTACTGCATTCAGATCTGGAGCTCTCAACACAGGAAAGACATGGATCTGCAGGACTGAGTCCAAAGAAGGGCTACAAAATTATCAAGGGTTGTGGCATCTCTCCTATTAAGGACCAGATGAGAGAGTTGGGGTTGTTTATTCTGGAGAAGGTTCTGGTGAGACCTTATTGCACCCATTCGGTACTTAAAAGGGCTTATAAGATAGATGGGGACAGACTTTTTTGTAGGGCCTGTTGTGGTAGGGCAAGAGGTAACAGTTTTAAACTAAAAGAGTATAGATTCAGATTAGACAGAAGGAAGATATTTTTTGTCATGTGGATGGTGAGATGCTGTAACAGGTTGCCCAGAGAGGCTGTGGCTATATCATCCTTCAAAACCTTCAAGGTCAGGTTGGACAGGGCTCTGAGCAACCTGATCTAGTTGAAGGCGTCCCTGCTCATTGAAGTGGGGTTAGACTAGATGATGTTTAAAGGTCCCCTCCAATCCAAACTATTCTATGATTCTATGACTTGGATGTGGGAAGCCTTTCTGCAAAGATGAACACAGTCATTGTAGGACTGAGGAAGGAGCAAGGGTAGCGGGCAGAGGATATTTGGGTAGCAGAGTTTCTTCAAAACAGTGTCTTGGCACAGGGGGACCTAAGGATAGGTTGTAATGGGCAGTTCAAGAACCAGTTATGACTTCAGTTGGTGCTTTGAGTTGACTAAACTCAGGACTCTGTGACACAGCCATGCTGACTGCAGCAACTTGGCAGAAATATTTCAAAATCACTGGTGTCATTTGTTGCTTCAAAATACCCAGCCTGAGTCTCGTAAGTGGACTCAATCTTCCAAAAGTCCTCAGCATTCGGCCTCTGAAAGTTGAGATTCAATTTTTAGTGCATCAGTTTGGGTCTTCAGTTTGCAGCGTGAGTGCTTTGCCCTTAAAAAAAAAAAAAAAAACAAACCAAAAAACAAACAAACAAAAAAAAACAACAACAAAAAAAAAAAAAAAACAAAAACAACATCACAACAACAAAAAAATAAAAAACAAAAAAGGAAAGCTTTTGAAACTTTAGTCTTTAATCTTAGTAACTTCTGAACCATCCTTTGTGTGAAGAGAGGAGATAAATTACTATGAACTCATTTGAAGATTTATAGCACTTTAACTGCTCACTGGCTGACCTGCAGCATTTGCCTTGAAATACAGGGACTGATGCAGAGCTTTGTCAGGGAGCAGGTGTCACGGTCCTGCCTGGAATGAGCAAACAGTGTGTGCAGGAGGATATATTCTCTCTTGTGCATTAGAAAATCTGGATTTATGGCTACTGATACCTTCAATCCTTTGCATGTCCATTTTATGAAACACTTGAATTATTTTATTTGCTAGTACTGCTGTATGTAAGAAGTGAATTTCAGAACTGGAAGTGCTTCTTTAGGGTGACCTAAATCGGTATGTAACAAATAATATGTGGCTTTGTCTGTTACTTGTTACATGGAGTTTTTCCCTTAATTTTCATCCTGTCCTTGCTTTGCTTCCCTCCATCCAGTCTCTCCCAGTGCTCACTCAGACTAAGAGCTCTATTCAAGTACTGTGTTTAAATGTTTGTCTCTTCTCTGGCAAAAAAATCAATGATGGGAAAAAGTACAACAGCAGGGAGCTGACCTGGCTGTACTTCAAACCAGTGATGTCCATGATAAGAAACTGTTGAACTATATTTCATTCTAGCTTGAGAACATACGTATAACTGCAAAAATGATAGATTTGTTTAATTATAGTGTGTCTCAGTAGATTCAGTCTTATCCAGAGTGCTTAGGCAGGATGAAAGCAGTTTATGAAGGATGCACTCTACAATATTCAAGTGCATAAATCTTTATATTAATCACTTCTATATTGTAGTGACAACACATACATGCAAACGTTTAGTTCTCTGGAAATCTTAAATTTGATAGCTGTGAAGGCAGTCACAATTTTGATGGCTGGTCCATGCAGTCAAATTGAAGTTTCTGCCTTCGGAAATCCTGTGGCCTTTGAGATGGAAATCTCCATGTTACACTCTGTGGAGGATATTTTGCTACTCCTTCTGGAAAGGAGCCATATACTTTTTCACTGGATCATTGGTAGGCAAAGCTAAACCCTGAAGGTGTGACTTGGCATAACTCTTGCAGCTGACAGATAGGAATGCTGCATTGTCAAGTTTCTAGTTGTAAATGACACTTGAGTATTGAGGGAGGCAAAATTTATATTTCACCTCAACAATTATCCACCATTTCTTCCTGAATGATGCCAACGTGATTTTCTGAAGATGGAAAAAGTGTTAACAGTTATCAGGATGAATTAGAGCTTGTCTGCTTTCTGCACACTCTTTATTGCATCTCTGTGTTTCACTTTGGGTGTTGGGATTTTTTCTTTTCATAGGTAGGTTAATTCAAATTTTGGGAATTCTGGTTCTGTGGATTCTAGTCACATTCTGCATTAAGAACAAAACAAAAAAGAAAAAAATCAATCTTTACACAAAGGCACTTGTTGCTGGATGGTTCTTTTGCTTCACCCACTTTCTAACTGTGTGAAAGGAATCAATGAAGCACAGACCACAAACTGATGTCTATAGTTGTTCAAGGACTTTCTCCTTTTGCTTAACTCAACTAAATAAGGGCCATTAAATCTCTGGTAATTTCTTAATATTAAGACTTCACTTAAAAGTGTTTTCTTATTAATCTGCAACAAACCATAAAATGTAATATTTTCAGCATGACTATAGTCAAAATGACCATGAAACTTGTCAGCTTTGTCTCAACCTTATACAGTGTTGTAATAAAGGGCGTTATCTTCCTAAAATGCTTCTGTTTTCTATTTAATTTGCATGCATCAATTATTGCACCTATTTTGTTTATCAGTAAATTACTGAGTGTTTTATGGAGGTGATGCACATGGGAGCTGAGGCTCTGTGTATCTTGTGACCTAAAAGTCATTCTGTCAGAGATGCTTAACTGTTTTCTAACTGCCTCATTTTTACATGGAAATGACCTTTAAAAAAGGTGCTGAAATGACAGGGCTGAAGAATGGAACCCTATTAATCTTTTGAGGTGACTTTATCACAGGCAAGAGATAGCAAAGGTACAGGAAGGTACAGGAAGCTTGCATAGCACTGTGCATATCAACGTGCAAATGTATCACTGGCAGAATGTGCAAAAGGCAAATTTCATCTGGGCAAGACTAAGTTCAGCTGTGGGTTTAGCTAAAACTGATGTTTTGTCTGAAATCAAAATGCATAAAGCATTTTCCAGACCAGCAGCACACAGACATAACTGGGGCTGGAAGGTTTTGAGTACTGTTCTCAAGGTACTGATGTGTCCAATCCTTAAACCTTTCTTTTTTGAGCTCTGAAATGGTCTTAATTCACTGGTTTTAAGGTAGGATATCAGACCCACCCACATCAGTTTGAGTTTTTGGCAGATGGAGAATTGCACCTCCCTTTCATGTTTTTCTGACTTGGATACCATCAACATGCCAGAAACATTGCTGTTCTGAAGGGGCCATGCTAGATGGTATCTTCAGTTTGAGGTCTTTGTCTCTCAGAGAGAAAACGCATGGTGTAGGCATCGTCAGCCTGGGCTTTGAAGTAACTGGTGGGAATCTGAAACTGCTAATGGAAATTGCCTTTTACCATTAAGATCTCTGATCACTGCAAAACACGGATGTCAACAAAGAAGTTCCCAGTGCTGGGCATGTTGTTCTCTCATCCTGTCTTTTCTCACTATTTAAATGTTTGTTGCACTGAAATGTGCAACAAGTCAGGAACTTCACACTAAGTTTTTTCTACCCCTTGAGTCAGCTTGCTGGACTTAGAGGGGCTGTAAGAAGCTGCCTATTTTCTAACTAAGCAATGCACACTTTGATAATCAACCTTGACATGAAAATGTTTGTATTTGATACCTAACATAGAGGAACAATACAAAAAGGGTGTTGAAAATAAGTACTCCCTCCTTCTGTCTTCATTTTCTTGATTAAATATTTTATTCCACTTCTAGCTGAAACAGCGGGATAGGAAGTAACTTGAGGGAGAAGGAAAGGTATTACTTTGTTTTATGGTTCATTGTTCTGCAGGGGGAACTTGAAGATACAAAGTAGTATACAACCCATGAACTGAAAGCTGTGTTAAATTTTTGTTGCTTGTTTTCATCTAGAAGGTGAAACTGAAAATGATTCATTAAACAGAAAATAGAGGAGAACTATGACAAATGTACTCTCAGAAACAGATTTGGCATTCTCTGCTGAAGAAGATGATATGTTATTGAACAAGACTAATAAATTTGTCTTAAGATTTTTTTTGGCAGTCTTTGGCTCTCTGACAGTACATAAGCAATACTTACCCTGCAAAAGTCATATCTACTAATGTCTTGCCTGTTCCTTAAGAATTAAAGGAAGAGAACTCATGCAAGTCTAGGCCAAAAGACATTTTGATGCACCACCTGTAGTAAGGTGTCCATCTCCTAAAAGTAAAATTTAAAATACTGGTGCTTAATGCTTTAAACAGATCTATGGCCCAAATGCAGTGCATTAAATGTAATGCAAGACCTCCATCACTTATGATGAGATATTTCTATATGGTAGGTACTTTTGCTATGGCTCTGACAGTTGTTCTTCAGCCATTCCTTCGTCTTCTTTACATAACCACCGCAGCATTTCTAATACATGTTAAAATGTGCAAAAAAAGTATTATTCTTTTTTTTACATAGTTCTGAGCAAAAATCCATCATTATAAAACTTCCACTGGAAAGCTAAATATCAGGTCTTCTACATTTCCTAGGGGAAAAATATATTTATCCTGGAAAAAAATATTCTTCAGATAGTTTTTGAATGTATTACACAAATTGAAGATGTGCAAACAAACTAGTCCAAAAAAAAATCCTAACAAACAATTTCAATAGCCCAGTTATTTCTAAATTTTCTTTGCCTGTGAAGTAAAATATCTTCTTCATTTCCCTGAGCAGTGAGATTAGACAACAAGTGTTGAATTGAGCTGTAGACTATGCTGGAAGCAATGTCTCTGTCCTGAGAAACTCTTGCAGGATTTTCAAAAATGTTTCCTTAAGCTTCTCACAGAGAGAGGAAGAATGTTTCTTGCCTCTTCCCCTCCTTATCCTTGCCCCCAGCTACACCAATGACAAGCTAATAAAAGCACCTACTTGGAGTACTGGGAACAACAAGCCATTTAAACCAAGCAGGTTATCTGGATTTTGCTGGGAAACCATCTCTTTTTCCAGCCTCCCCCCTACCCTTCTTTTTGTCATATCTCTCCCACAGGTAGCTCTGCTATTCAAAATAAAAAGCCTTGCTTGTTCTGTCTTATCAGAAACAGCGTGGCCAACTGGACTATGGAAGTGGTTCTCCCCCTGTACTCAGCTATGGAAGTGGTTCTCCCCCTGTACTCAGCACTGGTGAGTACTGTGTCCAGTTCTGTGCCCCTCACTTTAAGAAGAAAATTGAGGTGCTGGAGCGTGTCCAGAGAAGGGCAATAAAGATGGTGAAGGGTCTGGAGAACAAGTTTTATGAGGAGCAATTGAAGGAGTTGAGGTTGTTCAGCCTGGAGAAGAGGAGGCCCAGAGGTGGCCTTATCGCTCTCTACAACTACCTGGAAGGAGGTTGTAGCCAGATGAGGATCAGTCTCTACTCCCAGGCAACCAACGACAGGATGAGAGGACACAGTCTTAAGCTGCACTGGGGAAGGTTTAGGTTGGGCATTAGGAACTATATCACAGAAAGGGTGATTGGACTGGACTACCCAGGGAAGCGATGGAATCACTGTTCCTGGATATATTTAAGTAAAGACTGGATGTGGCATCTAGTGCCATGTTGTAGTTGGTGTTATGTCATAGATTGAACTTGATGATCTCAGAGATCTTTTCCAACCTAATTGAATCTGTGATTCTTATCAACAGCATCATAGAGCATCTGGAGTTGGAAAGGACCCATTATAATCATCGAGTCCATCTCCCTTTTCCTCAAACGACTTCCTGAAACAAAACCCTATGACTAAGACCATTGCTCAAATAAAAAAAATAACCGCATCTCCCAACTTCCCCTGGTCAACTAGGTGGGTGACCTTGTCATAAAAGGAAATTAAAAGTTACTTAAGCGGGATTTTCCCCTCATGAATTGGTGCTGGCTATGACCAGGGAAGTTAATTTCTTTTGTATAAAAGGAACTCAATGTCTCATTGAACAGATTCCACTTGACGGTTTTAGGCTTGATGCTTTGACTTAAGCTTTGCAGGATAGAGGGCAAGATCACATAAAACGTACCTTCAGAGTGCTGAGAAATGTCCTTATCAGGAAGTTTCTTTGCTTTTTTTTCATCCCTACTCAGATGACTAGTCCCTTAACAAACAGCTTGGAAGAAATATTTCATCTTAATTTGCTGGTAGGTGCAAGGAATTAACACCTGGTATAATGTTGATCACTTCTGTGGAATTTCTGAAATCAAAGGCTGCGCATTTTTTGTTCAGTTGGGTAATGTAGACACTGCAGTGCAGTAACCAAGAAACAAACTTTCCCATGGACAGAATGCTTCCACAGGGGATATTAGTCTTCTTCTTTATAATGTTCATTTGTCAGTGGAAGTCTTAACTAACTTAATTTTTCATTTTTCTCCACGTAAGTGCATCTATACCTATCTTTTCCATCTTCTGGAAAGTCTCTCCACACTAGAAATAAAACTCTTCCTAGTAATAGTTATTGTAATGTGAATTGACAAATCCGTCCTCTGCAGGCACACCTAGAGTATTATAACTTCAGCTGAGATTTTGTGGATCAAAATGGCCTGAGGCATGATGTTTCATTATGGCCAAATGAGAAAGTTATGGTTTACTTTAAGACCTTTGTAACTGTAGGCAGTGACTGAATTTGTTCAAAATTAGTCTTTCTTACAGTATTTTCCCCTAAACTGTTCAACTCTTTGGACTGGTACATATATTGAAAATATAACAATTGCCATCACTTTCACAAAATATTCTATGAAGACACATCAACAACTCTATTTCTTTGGCTTGGTTTTAGGTTTTTACTCCACATGTGTTTGCACTGAGATTAAATAGACTAAAATAAAGAAGTTGTTGTTGTTTTTTTTTTAACAATGCCTTGGTTAAAACAGGCAACAAATTGGAAACTTTCCAGACAGTCATCAATCAGTGACCTACTAAAATTGATTTAAGGATAGAGAGGCTAGGAGAACATAGTTAAAACATTGTGTTATAGTGACATGAAGATCACCTGACTGACTTCTCAAGCATTTCTTGCAAGGGAGTCCTAAACAAATCGTCTCATTTTTCATTGAGCACGTCTATGAGATCCTGCTAATGTACTGATCATAGAGTCATAGAATCATAGAATGGTTTGGGTTGGAAGGAGCCTTAAAGATCATCTAGATCCAACTCCCTGCCATGGTCAGGGACCTCTTACTAGACCAGGTTGCTCAAAGCCCCATCCAACCTGGCGCTGAACACTTCCAGAGATGGCGAATCCACAGCTTTTCTGGGTAACCTGTTACAGTGCCTCACCACTCTCACAGTAAGATTTTTTTCCTCATATCTAATCTAAACTTACTCTTTTTCAATTTTAAGCCATTCCCCCTTGTCCTATCACTTGAACCCCAGTTCTATTCTCATGTTGGGTATTAACTTTTTTTGCCCTCTATACTTCACATTCGTTTGCAGGGAAGAAGGAAAAAAATCCAACACAAAAAACACCCTTTCTAATCACCTTTCCATCATGGTCACTTAATAAGCTTTCTTAGACTGTTACAGTATAAGGACTATCTGTTCATTCTGTAGTTCTTCAGCTATAGGATCAGGCCTAAGACCTGCCTGAGCACCTGCAGCATGAACTTCAGACCATACAGGTTTTCTACTCCAAAACAGAGAATTTTACTTCTTTCTAATGAGAAAGCACACACCATTTTTCTCTTCCACTTTCAAACAAAGCATTCTTTTTTTGCCCTTGCTTTCTCCTGTGTTGATTACCAAAGAGTTGCTCTGGTTCCTACTTGCAGTACACAAATGGAGCTTTTTAGAGATGCAAACTTTTTTAAGGAGTACACTACTATTCATTTGCAAGTTGCAAACATAATGTAATATCCAGAAGTATTAGATTTTCTAATATACAAGCTCCAAAAAATGGAGCATGTCCATTAAGTCTTTGATGTTAGTGCTACAAAGCCAGTTCTTGGTATAACAAAATAAATGTAACTTAGTCATGCTTTTAATCCAGGCACTCTTCATCCTGTTGAGTGAGAGAGGCTTTAGCAGAAAAAGGGCTGATATATTCAGTGTTCAGATGGGTCATTTAATGCATGTTCTCAAAAGCTTGTCAGTGCTGATTTACTTGCATTAAAAGCCACATATAAAAATGATCAGGTGCAAAATATTAGATGGATTTAAAAAAAAAAGCAGCAATATGCAGCTTGTGATTTAATTTTTGCTATAAGAGTTATCTGGGAAAGATTTCAGATATTAGTCAAGTACAATAGCTGCTCTAGACGGTAGGTAAAAGGATAAATCATACAGGTTTTTTTTGTTTTAATCCCTTTTACCCCATGCATAATAACCCAAATTATAAATTTCTGTCCTAAATAGAGTCACCATTTTGAAATCAACTTGTATTAGGAAGAGGCTTCAAGCAGCTGTATGCTTTAGGCCACTCTTGATAGCAGATATAAAGTATGCAGATCTTTAGAAGTCAAAAACATACTTTCCTATCCCCCCATTCTTCTTTTTCCTTCTCTTGGCAACTTTCTTCTGCAAAACACAAGAGTTACAAAGCTCTAGCCATACTTTTTCTGTGCCTTAAGGGAGGAGGCCATTTTACACAGATACTGGTCACTTTTCAAGATATAACATCCTATGAGCACTAACTCAAAGAAAATCAAAGTTACAGAAGGTGACCTTCACAGGAAGATAGTAAAAGTTGCTCTCCTCATCTTTTACTACAGAGCTAGCACTCTGAGCTCATACGAGGCAATATCAGGGGCATCTTATTCACCATCTTTAGATCTAGACCCACAGGTACAAAAACTTAGGAGGAAACATAATTAAAGTAATCTCAATGGTACATTAGAAGTTAGAATATCAACCACCCTGTATATTTAACCTTCGTTTGTCACTTTACAAAGCTGATTCTGCTGGTGAAGCATCTGACAACTCTAAGAGAGAGACAATCTTTTTGGTTATCAATAAATCTCAAAGTTTTTAGGTGCAATTATGCATCTACTATTGCAAAAAAAAAGTGATGCTCTTTTCAATTTCTCTTATATGTTCAAGTAAATGTCATTGGTGTTCATGTTTTTACAAACAGACAGATTCTTGTTTGAGATAGTGTATTTTCTGGTCTGTATGAGCATGTGTGAAAACTGGAGAGCCTGGATTTTTCAGGTTAATTACATTGTTTTCCCTTGTATAGAATTATAACTTAGTGAATATTTTATTTCCATAAGAGAAACTGAAAATAGGTCCTCCAAATTCTCCATTACTACACTGTACATGCCCCCTGGATATTGGAAAAATTGAGACATGTCAGTTAAATACAGCAGACAAAATAATATGCACATCAATCAGTGACTGGAAACAGTGTCCAAAATGTTATTTATTGCAAGTTTTCATCAAATATGCATTATTCTAATGATCGACACATTACAAAGACAGACACTTTGGAGAAAAATTATATAGAAGAAGACTAAAAAAGATTGCAGTCAACTTGGTGGGGAAATGTGGTTTAATTTAAAAATCATATAATTGTTATGGAAAGAGCCATATAAATCAAACTTGTCAATGTTGACAAGGTTTTTATCAGGATTTCTAGTTTTCTATAGTCTCCCAAATATGACCCAATGAGTATGCATTATAAGGCAATTTCCAAGCTGTTGCACTAAGAATAATGGTATAAGTTTTCCTTTCTCTTTTATTATTAGAAAAGTTTTATCTGTTTTATGTGGATGACTGTGGTATGAAAAGGGAAAAGTGCATAAATAGGAAGAAGCAGTCCACTGTGCCTATAAACTTACATACAGTACATTGCCCTTGGCACAGCCTCAGTTCATACACAATTCATACAAAAATTCAGTACAGATTCCTTTCCTCTCTAGTTCAATGAATCAAGAGTCCCTGATTTTTAGGGATTTTTTTTAATGTCTTTTTTTTCCTCGTTCTGGTGTGAATGGGTAACAAACAGCTTTAATGGAAAATAGCCACGAATACTAGAGGAAAAAACCTCTCAGTGTCCCTTCCTATCTCCACCTCCCCGTCTCTCACTGGTGCACACAAACACATACGAACACACTACCCACTGATTCCATTTTTCTCCCCTATTTTACAGTAAGTTCTGTGTGTTAATTAGTAATTGTGCTTGTGGCTTGCTCTCATGTTCATTTCTTCATAGAATGGAAGTGTATACGTATGTATACTGCAGTTCTTGTAAAATTGTCACAAAATGATGAGGTTTTGGAAGGAGAAGGCTGTATTTTAATGACTCTGCAGGTCAGTTAAGAGTTTGTGTCTGTAAATTTTGAAAGGGTAGATGGTAGCTTAAGGAAAACTCAGGTTCTGCCTAAAGACTGAGTTAACTGAAGAGAAAGGAAGCCCAAAGACTTTATTATTGTCAGCAACAGCTTCTAGTAGCAGGGTGACAATTTTACAGAGCAACTTGGCAATGAAATGTATTCCCTTCTTTTTCGCTTTTTTTTTCTTCCCAGCTAAGAATTTGATCCAAAGACCTAGAGACTTCCTTGTAGCCAGCGTTTTCCAATAACACTCGCAAAACAAAGTAGCACTATTGGTGAGAAGATGGAGAAGTAAGATAAATTTGTGAGAAATAGGGCTTGTATCCGTGTGACAACCAACTCTTCTTCGAGTTTAAGTTTTAAATAGAGGGTTTGTGTGCCAGTTCCCTAAAAATTAAAAATGGATCCAGAGGAAATGACTTCTCAGAGAACAAGACAGCCACTTTGGACAGACTGGACACAAGCCATCCACACAGCTGCCTGTGGCTCCAGCCAATTGCTGGTCTGCATGCTGCTAGGGGAGTCTTGTATCTTCCGTAGAGCAAAGAGCATATGGGCCTTTCCAATGCTGACTCAAACAGAGGAAGAAGAAAAAGGGGCAGCAAAACACTGGGGTGGACAGGAGAGCTTTAAATGCCAAGTAAACATGCTGAAAATGTATATGAAAAAGGCAAGAGAAGATTTTTACAGGAAGGTTGATGATCTTTCTTAGCCCTTTAGCATGGGAACATATTGTGCACAAGGCTGTCTGATTTAATCTAATGAACATTTCAAAATGGTTTCTATTCCCATCCTCTGAGTAACCTCTAAACCACATAAACTGTAGCAATTTGTGCAGTGCCAGCAGGAAAAAGTAGTATTCATTTTTCTTCTACTCTTACCTTTCCTGAAACTGTCCAGAACTGGGAAAACAAAACCACAGCAATACTTTCATTGCTGGTCAAAAATAGTTTATTGTCATGGACAGAGAAGGAAGAAGAGCTTTACAAGCCTGGCACAGAGCCTATACTGTGCAGCATTTTCTGGCACAGGTTATAAACAGAACTTCTCACTGTAAACCAGTCTAATACCAGTTGAAATAAGTGTGAGATTTTTCCTTTCTCTCCTGTGGTCTGGAGAGAAAGAGTACTATAAGATGTGGTCCAGAAAGCTATGATTTATACTGCTGTGCATGCAGTAAGAGGAGGAACTGCATAAATAGCAAGCATGTTTGAGTTACCCACCTTTTCCAAAAGGAACATTTTGAACGAATGGCATAATTCCAAAATGCTGCATTATGAATGTATTTTGAGGCATTCTTTGCAGTTTGATTAAAACTAGGTTGAAAATACATGTTGTCCTAAAAAAAAAAAAAAAAAAAAAAAAAAAGTAAATGGAAATGTATCCATAATAATGAAAACTAGTTCCAGATAGGGCTAAATCCCATTTAAAAACTGAACAATAATAAAAGAAATTGAAATATTAAAGTTTCTTTGGAAATATGCAGCATATAAGAAAGAATGCTGTAATGTCAAACAACAGAGTTGACTTGCATAATATTGTCTAAATAAAAGAAAGACAGTAACTGAATTTTCAATTGTTTATATTATGTCTAGAACACATAGAAACTTGAACATTCAGGACAATCTTTTTCATTTTGAGTGATGTAATGAAGTGCCACCAACTACTTACAGAATATAGATATTGGGGGGGTTTTAGTTGGTCAGTTGGTTGATTTTGTTGGTTTGCTGTTTTTTTTCTTTTCTAAACCTGTTCTTGATCTTTCCTATTTTACAAATTGTGTCTGTACGGAAGGAATGTAAATACTGGAGGATGTTTTTCTTTTTTGTTGACAAACTGCAAACTGTTCTTGGAAAGCCCAAATCTTAAGCAAACGTGCAACCTACCCCATATTTCTAGACATGGATGCACAGAAGAGTTAATAAGTCAGTAGGAATACAGTCACCAAGTGTTAGATGCACACATATGATCACAACACTGCAATCTTGTTCTGTGTGTTTTGATAATATGGGACATTTTCATTAGAGTATAAAAAATACATATTTCTTTAAAAGACCTTATTTCTCCCCCCAGAGCCAAGAAATGAGAAAGTAGTTCTTTATAATAGTCTGGAGTTAAATCATGATCTTTTTATATAAGCAAGCTTTTAATCTTTAAAATGGAATTAGCATATGACCACGTAGAGTATTTTACTCAAGGAATTGTGAAGGACTTTTAACATATATGATTCCATGTATGTATGACTGAGTTAGGCTTTGTTTGTAATCTAGAAATGAGGTTTGATGTAAGACTTAATTCTTGCCTTACACACATTCTTCCCTTACCTCTGCACAGTAATCCCACACATCTGACACGAGCTTTCTCTCTAGCCTTCTTCGTGTGGGTGTTTAAAAATAGAGAGCCAGTGCAAAAGTCAGTGTTTTCCACCAGTGGAGATCTTCCTGCTGGCTCCACAAGTGTGGTATTAACCATGTTTGTCCCTGGACACAGTGCACAGCAGAAGGCTGTGTGGGAAACAGCTTTGAGGCAGTCTTGGCATGCACGTAGAGGACAGAAGCTTGTGAGGCTGCTGTGCTCCATGTTTCCAGTTCACCATATGGAGTGGCAGGGAGAGGGTTGAATGAGGAGTTTGAGGAACAACTTCAAGGTAGCAAAGTGGAATGAAGCCAAGGGTTTGAATTTTACATCTGCAAGAGCTGTTAGAGCTGATGGTAAAGTTAGGCTGAGGCTTTGCCTTCAGTGACAGAAAGAGAAGAAGAAGAAATAGTGTGTATTTTTCCCAAGATAACAAGTTTGTATTAGCTATCTGGATGTAAAATCCTATACAAATGATATCTCCATAGTTTGTTCCATGAATTCAAAGCAAAAGTATATACCCTTTCTTTATAGGTTCATCTTGCTTAGATTATGACACAAGAAAACAAAACTACCATTATGTTTGTTTGTCTGGAACTTTAACTGCCAGATGTAGCTTATATACACCAACTACATGTATGGCTAGGACAAATAAGGTGAGTTTATTTGTTTGTTTTTTTGTTTTTCCTTTCTGTTGAAGGAAGAACACCATCTCACTACCCCTGGAAAAAGTGCTGTTTCTCTTTTTGGGCTTCTAGTGTAACAATAAGATTAATTAAGTGGGCACCTTTATCCTCCTGCCTTACTATGCTGTTTTCTGTTCTTCCTTCTACTATTTCTCCTACCTAGCTGCTAGCAAAATCTTCCTGACTTTCTTTCAATTGAATGAGTAACAAAACATTTTTATTATTACTTGCTGGCCTAGTTTTCAGTCCTCCCCTTCCTTCAAAACATCTGTGAATAGTGACCTGTCCAGCAAGAAGCGTCAGTCTACTTTTGAGGGGAAAATATACGAGATGTACTGTTGCCTAGTGTATTGGTAAAACAAATATTCATGCACAAGCATTATATCTGTCGACAGAAAAGATTATAAAATTGTATGTATACATTGCAGCCTTCCTCAGTACAATGAAAGACGGTGTCTATTAGACCTTTTCTAAAACTTTACCTAAATTTTTACTATCTCAAGCCATGGTATTTATACCATGTCCTCTGGGAAATAACTTCTATCTTAATGGATCCTGCTCTTCTTCCTACTTAAATGTAGCCTTTGACTGCATCTCAATGCTATTAATTTCTGTTCTCTTACCACCTTAATCATTTCCATTTGTTACATATTATTGCAATCCTGAAAATACAGAGGTTAAGAAGCTCTGCACACATTGCAGTATCTTAGCTAATTTGAATTGTGCCCAGCTTTCACGTATTATCTTCTAAATACTGATGGATGGCTTTAGAAGAAGAAGCTCTAATTTCCTGGAGTAACTGGCACAGGATGGGCTAGGTCTAGGAAGTCTAAAACCTTTGATAAAGTCATGCTGTAAGCTTCAGTGCAGTGTCCTAAATCCAAACCCACAGTAGCAAATTTGGGTCAGAACTACTCTAAGCATAGTTTATTAATGTTGAGAAATAGATATTAAAATCCTCTGTATTATCCTGGTTGATTTCTACAAAGGCCTTGAATTCAAAATGCTATTATGGGAATGTGTGCCAATTCTGTCCTTAATTAACCCATTAAGCCTTATCCTGCCATCAGTGAATTATATAAATATAGCTAAGTGCAAACCTCCTCTGCTGACAAGGGGAAAGACTTGCTACTCTTGCTACACTCATACTCTGGTTTGCTGTTCCGACAGCCATTGTTCTCCTCTGGAAGACAGTGAGCGCTTCCTAGGTTTGTGACTTGGGGCTGGATTCTAAAGTAGAGTAAACTGTCATAAAGTTTGCTGATTCCAGTTGAGATATAAGCAGCCCTGATCTATAGGTTATTGGCCTTTTTGACTGGGAAATTTGGTCCCAAGTGTATGAGCTGGAAAATAATATTAACAATTCTGTGAAACCAAGACTTTAAATAAAACTCCATCTTCCCAATCTCTAACAGAGAGCAGGATAATTCCAAATAAATGTCTCTGAAGAACTAAAAAAAACTGTTTAAGGTTGCAAATATCTTTTAATTGTGCTTTCTGTTCCTCTGGGAGAGTTCTATCTGAACAAGAGCCTTGTGAGAAAGCTCAAGCAACTGATCACTTTAAACACATTGCAACTAAATTAAGCATCTGAAGATCTCATTTTGTCACGTTGTTCCCCCTAATAATGCTTGTGTTTAAGATGTCAAAGCTGTGCCTAGACTATAAAGGGAGAGAGGCTTCTGAGATAAACAAGCATTTTGGGAAAGAAAAACAAAAGAGTCATTTATCTCTCAGATTGGGACAATTTGCCATGCTCCTGCTGCTATGAGAAACATTCTTTACACGAGGTCTTCTCAGGAGATTATCCACAGGGAGAGGAAAGTGTTTCCCACGGTGCCAAAAAGTAATAAAAAAACATCTAACAAGTGTCAAAGCAACCCTCTCTGAGGCCTGTTGGAATGAATTTTTTGGGAATCCCATGATGGTGAGAATTAGGTTGGAGGGGAGGAGAATGAGATTTAGAAATCACTTTTTTAATAGACAATCCCCTTTCTTGGAAGCATATATATACAGGAGACAATATGTCACTCTCGCTAATGCTTACCTTTTCACTAACAAAAAAAGCCTGCTGCTTGCAACCAGGAATTTTGAAATATAAACACTATAGGCAAGCTGCTGAACAGCACTGTGTGAACAGTCTGCTGCCAGGGCTGCTGCTGCTGGAATGGGTGCTCGGAGATCTCTTAAATATATTCCACTGTCTTTCTGTGCTTCCCCATGCACCCACTCTTTTTTGTGATGGCCAGCTAACTTGAGTATTGAAAATCTACTTGTATAACTATGCATAACCTGCAATAGTTTTGTCTAAGATTTCATGCTGCCTTGGAAATGTTTGACTTCTGAAAATCATCAAAAGCATGTTTCAGCAGGCAAGGTGGATTCCAGCAACTTAGGAGACATTTGACCTACCTCACCAGTTTCCTACCTGGGCGGCTCTTGTAAAGATGCTGTCGTAGGGTTATATTTGCTGTATAAGTACCCACAATTGTACTGCAATTTTACGGTCATGCAAATGAATGAAGAATAAAATCCATTCTTTTGATTACTCCCTCTGTGAGCTCATAAGAGCTGAAATATCTTGCTTACTTGCCATAATCTTAAAGCTCATGAAAAAAATCTCAAAGTCTGCATAAATTATATGTACTATATAGAAAGGGCTAATAAGGCCTGAGGGCTTGCTGCTTAGCATGGAGGTCAGTCATCTGAGGTTTCCAACACTGAGGTTAAGATAAAAGCTCCATGTCCTGTACTGCAGTGTGATTGCTTGAGTATCTCTCACTTTCTTTGTCCTGAAGACTACTTCTTGTTGCAAACATGCTCTGATAACTGGGAGCACTTAAGCTTTATTTACTCAGTTACAGACCTCACTACTTTGATTTGAATGTATGAATCATTACCAAATGACCACTACTCTGCTTCCCACTAAGATTCCTTAAACCAGGCCTTCAGCTGTAGCTGGTGCCAGCTGACTTAACTCCACCATGAAGTTTACCTGAGTCCCATTCATTGAGGAGCTGGCCCCACCCACTCTTCGACAGAGGAAACTATGGTTATGACTATAAGGCCTTGATGAGAGGAAAGAGCTGCAATTCTTTCTTACTTACTTCCAAATTACGCTTCCATGTTGTAAAAAAAGACATGTCCACGGGCATGTTTTCTATTCATGAGCACTCTGCAGACCAGAGCACACAGTTTATCACCTGTACATTAAGGAAAAAAGCAAAAGTGATTTCTGCAAACAGTGCAGCAATAACTGTTGTATCTGTAGGTTTAGAAAACAGATTACTAATGCCAGGATGCACCAGTGATCTATCTTAAATGAGTCTACAAACATGATGTTTCTTTGCTTGGTATTACACATTCAAGAAACAGAAATGGGATTGCTCTAAAGGAACTTGATGCTGCTCCCTTCTCACCTTGCAACTTCCTTGAAATTATTTGTTTGCCAAATAATTTTACAATCTGAGTACTCCACTATGATTTCTTTTGTAGTACTGTACATTTCCATCCTTCTCTGTATTTGAGATCTTATTGCACTTACTACTATAGTGTATATACATATATATAAAATTCACACATATATATATTTATATAGTATACGACATATTTGCACTGTCTTCTTGTAGAAATGCTATGTTGACCCTGGGAATCTTGCCTGAGCCCTGAGTGAGCAAATGGATATTGTAATATGAGTGCTAAGATTCATGCAGATGCTGGCTTGGTCTTTGACAGTGCAGAGAGGTGCCCACCACCTGCTTTGTGGAATAATGTTTGCTTATTAACACTGACTCTTGTTTGGGAGATTCAGTTGTTTCTTGGTGCCAGCTATAAAGCTGATACTTGCACTGTTCTTCTGTTTAAAGAAATGATCATTAACAATACTTAAGATTCATAGCGCTCTATTGTAAATGTTGATAGGTCTAGAGGCAATTTTGCACTTCCTATTAATGTCAGGCATAAACATCATGAGTCCATTAACTGGATCCATGCAGTTTGTTGTTGATGACAAGAAAAATATTAAAGCTTTAGTTAACACCTTTTTTAATGGGCACACAAAAGGCTGAGTTTTGATTTGTTTATTTGATCTTCAAGTCACTGCATCTACATATATAAAAATATCATCATCATGGCTAGGCTTCGCGAATGAAGATTTAGGAAGGCTCTATCCATGTTTGTTGCAAGCACGCTGGTGGCTAATAAGGCCAATACAAGACAGACATGTCCAATTGCAAAAGGCACAGCAGAAAGACTCCTTAGGTGGTATACTCTGCAAGACACGATTCTTTCTGTGTTGTCTTTTCTCCTCGAGAGTGATCCTGCGTGCGTTCTCAAAGGAAGCAGCAGCGTTATAGATGGTGTGTCTCCAGGCCTCCCGATTTGAGGCCAGAGTATATATGTGTATATATATATATGTATATGAATTTTTCCTCTGCGTGGATTATGCGCTCTTAATGAATATTAACAAAATTAGTCTGTGTATATTTTGATTGACTTTGGTGGTGAAAGTAGAAGAAGGTCTTGTTCTGAGCTTTCTCAATAGATTTCAGACGCTTACTAGAAGAATCACAGGAAGCTTCATATCCCAGTTCTGGTACCTCAACATATGCAAAAGCACTAAAAGCCAAGTGCCATACGTAAGGCAGAAGGATCCCCAATAATAAAGGCTGGATATAGAATGGTTATGGAGAAGCTTTGCTCTTGGAGGGTCCAGGCCTGTAGAGTGCCCTGGCAACCAGTGGCATCCTCGGCAGCCCCAGCCGTCACAGAGACTGCAGGTCCAGCAAAGGGTTCTTTCTTCTGTACAGGGAACCTTGTGGGGCCACAGCTGGAGCACCATACCCAGTTTTGACCCCCTAGGTGTATTTTTTTTTACCTTTAAAGTGAACACCACTGGAGAATTTAATTTCAATCTTCTACTAATAAAAAAGACATCATAGAGATTACCAAGCCATACTTCCCTCAGAGGGACAGAGCAAAAGGGCAAGAAGCACCACCTAAAAGTTACAGTATCGGAAGATCCAACTGGATAAATAGAGCTAAAGCTGATCAGTGTCCAAAAAGTCATGGGATCTCCATCCTTGTAGATTGTCATAACTCAGCTGTCAAAGGCCATGGAGGGCTTGAACTAGCTTTGAAATTAGCCCTGCTTTGAGCAGAGGGCTGGACTAGAGACTTCCAACTGTCCCTTCAAACCTCAGTTTTTCTATGGTTATGCAAGAGCCCAATTTTTAAACATGTTTTTGGCATTTTTAAGTCTCCCTTTTCTGCTAAGACCAATGTACACGGCTCTGGGATAAGACTTCTGGATAATGTTAGTATTTCATCTCTCACTAGCATCAGTGGTGTTGCACTGGCAACACTAAACTGGAGATCATAACAGCAATCTCAGACTTGTGTAGTCAAGTACTTCCTTCAATTCTGTGTTCTCTGAGCCTGACATTGAAACTTGCAATTTGTTAAGGCATTAAACCAGGCCTCTGAGTTGTCCTTGTTGTGTACGCCCAGTGCAGAAAGATAAAGGACAACAGCTTGAACTGAAATTTACTGGCTTATATTAGCTTGAGTCCTTTTGCTCTGCAAACCTAATGCTGTTAGCAGGGCAAGGAGACAATGACCAGCAGTTGAAACTAATGGCCATTTTATGTGGCCTAATCAGAGTATTATACTGGGAGAACATGCACTTCACATGAAAATAAAACAGCAGTTGAAGAATTTTGTCCCTGGAATTCCAAGCCTTCAATCTGAAACAAGGAAATTTTCTATATGTGATTTCCAGTATCATAAACATCTGGTGAATTGAGGCTTGCTCAGAATTAATCAGTATGGAAAGTGCAAAGACTATGATTGGCTTATTAAAAAAATCAATTAAGAAAACTATAGACTATTATTTCATTTGAAGGAACCTAAAATTCATTCGAATTCGGGAGGAGGGAAGAAACAGTCAGTAAATTATTTCTAACCTATTTTTGAAAATGAAAGATTTTAATATTTTTTAATTAAAAAAAATCACAAAAAAAAAATCTGGCATTTATAGTTTTTTCCCAGGTCATTTTTTAAAACAAATTTTCAATCATATACTGTCTGCAAACTCTCTTAAGAATACAAATCTTATGCCATTTAATAAAACACTAATCAGCAATTTATTGAAATAAAATATTTATTTACCTATAGCATCTGACAACGGAATTCACTTGGGTAAAATTTCAGTGTGATTTATCCCCTGAGCTCCAGTAAATATTGCTGCAGCTGCATGCTTTAGGCCATTGAACAGCAAAGAAAAGAGAGACATTAATTGTGTCTTTTAGCATGGCTGAGACATACATTTAGTAGATTACAGCAATCAAATAGTGTGCATGTCCTTTTTTTGAAAAAAAACAAGTCTGTCTACCAAAAAATGCTTGTGTAGGGGACTGTGCCCCATATATTTCCCTTCTTAAAGACCTGTCATCCTTTATACCAGTTTTCACACTGTCAGTTCTAAGTTTGATTAATGTGCAGGAAAACAGAGGGGAAAGTAAGTAGCAGAAAGAAATTCTGCACCCAGGTAATGGTTTTTGGGGAGGGGAGATGGGTTGCCACAAATAGAGTGAGGATTTCAGAAAGAGTTGAATACTGATATGACTATGCATGCTTGTTTACATCCACAGTGTGTTAAAGCAAGACTGACCAGACCTGTTATTCAGGAGCTAGCTGACTCAAACCAGTGGATTTGATACAGCCATGTCTTTGGGCATTTCTATAGCTATTTAATTTGGGAAGGTAATACCCCAAAATGTTTCTACCTCTTTGAGCTGTCTTTGACTGCTTCTAAGTCTTTCCCTTAGTCATGTCCAGATAAGCCACTAGTGGCTGGAAGCCAGATGAAGAGTTTAAATCACTTGGAACATTGACCAGTTTTCAACACCTTTAAATAAGCAGGTATTACATAACCTTCTGGCTTTGCCATAGTACAGTCCTATTTTTTATCATTTCCTAGGCCTGTTCCCTGATTTTATTTATATGTCACTTACTATAGCAAAGTAATCTGACTAATTATCTTTGCTTCTTTCTTCCCTTTCATTTCAAAGGGAACTCATGAGGAAAAAACAAAGAAAGAAAGAAAGAAAGACAGTTATTTTCTTCTTTCTCTCTATGACATGGTATTTGTGTTTAAAGAAAATAGTTTCTGGATCCTTGTCTGGCCACTGATGGTTAAATCTTCACCAGAGAAGGAATGGCTTGACTGATAGGACTTCATAGATATGTATCATGCAGTGCAATCTTCTGGAGGGATGGAGTTAGGAAGATCAAGCACTTTCGATAGCATGCTTTCTAGAAGTTATTATAGCAATAGGACTTCAGTGAACGTTCTGGCAAGGTTATAAAATATAAACTTTATAAGCTTGATTCTCCTGTCATTTATGACACTGCACCACTGCTGAAAATTAGGGGAAAAAACAGGTACATTCTGTCATGAGTAAGAACAGAATCACTTCCATGTCTGTTCCTGAAGCTCTTACCATTGTATATTTTAACACTTTCTCAGTGAACTAATCCTCATATTGACTTCTCCCTCTGTAATGCAATGAGGCACTCACCAGGGCTGGAAACTCCAAACATAAAAGTTGGTATTCAACTCTCCTAACTTTTACAGTCTAATAGATGACAAGTCATTGAGACTTTCTCTGTGATTAAGAGCTCTAAACTAGATGTAAAGGTGGGAAAGGATAAAACCGGCCTTGGTAAAGATAAGCCTGGGGTGACACACCAATGTCTGTGGGATGATGCACTGGTGAGATCCTCCAGTCTGCCATCTGGAGGTAGGGAATGGAGATCCATGCAGCAGCAAAGACATAAGGGTTATCAATATGTTGGATACCACAGAAGTGCCTGAGAATAGTCACATAGGAATTAGGGCTTCTCCTGCCAAAAATGTGGTGGAATCAATAGCCCAATACACGCAGCAAGGACAACAAATAGGAAGAACTTGAAGTCATGGTGCAGTAGGGAAACTATGACACAGTTGCCATCAGAGAGACATAATGGAACGAGCCACACAACTGGAGTGCTGCAACAGATGACTATAAACTCTTCAGAAGAGATCAGCAAGGAAGGAGAGGCAGTAGGATAGACCTGTATGTTAGGTAGGATTTTGAATGTCCAGATCATGGTGATAATAATTGAGTGTTTATGGGTAAGAATCAGGGGGAAGGCCAGCAAGGCAGATATCCAGGTGGGAGTCTATTGTAAACCATCCAACCACAATGAAGAGGCAGATGAAATATTCTGTTTGCAACTCAGACAAGTCTCACAATCACTAGCCTTTTTTCTCATGTGGGACTCCAACTTACTAGATGTCTGCTGAAAATACAATACATTGGAGAGTCTAGAAGGTTCCTGGAGTGTGTGGAGGAGAAATTCCTTACACAGCAGGTGAGTTAGCCAAATAAGGACGGTGACTCACTGGACCTGTTGTTTGTGGACAGAGGAGGGCTGGTAAATGATGTGATTGTCAGGAGCCATCTTGCGAACAGCGGTCATGGAGTGAAGGATCCTAAAATATAATATCCGCAGAAAGGAGCTTGATGGGTCAATGAGCCAGAAACCTTGGGCAACAGGGACTGAAGGGATCCCATGATCTGAAGGACTGGACCCTTCTCCCAAGACCTGTAAAAGTTCAACCTTATGGATTAAGCCTGGCTCCAGCAGAAATAAGAAAGGACTTTTGAGATGATTGTATCAGACCATGTGTAAACCCTTTAATCCCTTTCCCCCTGTGTAATCTTGATTGAAGGAAATATTAACCTATTGGGTAACTGCAGTAAAACCTTGTGTAATTCCCTAATTAACATAGCTCATCCTCCTTATTAACATGTCCAACTTCCAAGCCCTTAAATTGTGTTCGCTCGTTCAATAAAGTATTCCAGTTTCTACCCCATACCTGGGATTGTTAAGTTTTTTGACCACCCGCTATGAAATGATAGAGTTTTCAGTTCTCAGAGAAGTCAGGAGGGGCATCAACAGAACTGCCACCTTGGGCTTCCAGAGGACAGACTTACTTGTTTAGAAGTACGGTTGACAGAGTCCCTTTTGAGGCAGTCCTGAGGGGCAAAGGAGTTCAGAAAGGCTAGACATTCTTCAAGAACAAATCTTAAAGTCACAGGAGCAGACCACCCCATGTGCGTAAAGACAAGCCAGCAGGGAATAAGACTGTCCTGGCTGAACAGTTTTGGCTGGAACTCAAGGAAGGAAAAAAAACACAAAAAAAAGAAAGTTTATGAACTTCAAAAGAAGGGGCAGTCATCTTGAGAGAACTGCAAGGGTGTTGTGAGGTTATGCAGGGAGAAAAATAGAAGGGCCAAAGCACAACTAGAACTTAATTTGGCTACTGCTATAAAAGACAATAAAAAATGTTTCTATAAACACATTAGCACTAAAGGAAGACTAAGAAGAATCTCCTTCCTTTATTGGATGCTGGGAGAAACATATTGACAAAGAATGAGGAGGTACCTAATGAGGTACTTAATGCCTTCTGTCCTAGTTAGGACAGCTGAAACCAGTTCATCACTGGATGAGTGTAACCCAAAACTGTGTATTCTACAGCCTTCCATGCCATTTCCCAGAAACTGTTATCAATGAACCATTTACACTATCTGCACATAGAGCCTGACTCCTCAGGCTATAAACTAGGTGCTAAGAGGCCTGCGAGATAGGAGTGGCTCTTGTCCTCACACCCATTAAGGAACCCCCCACCCTGAGGGAGGTACTGAGCATTCCTACCTGAACTGGAGGATATATAATCTTGGAGTCTTGGGACCTTTTTAACCACTCGTGGGATCCAGAGGAATCCTGCAGATCACCGCTCTCAACCAGAATGCAGACCACCACTCTTGACTGGACTGCAGACCACCACTCCCAACCAGACTGCAACCATCACTCTCGACCGGGTTGCAATCACCACTCTTGACCAGACTGCAACAGCACTCTCACCAACAGGTTTTTCCCCTCTCCTTTTCCTTTGGACTCAGGGGGCCCAAAGAACACCACTCTGTTCATGCCCCAGGGTACTGGGTTATGTATTTGGGTTTTGTGGGTTAAAACCAATTGTTTGTCTGTATAATTGTACTTATTGTATTATTTTATTAAATTGTTATTCTGACTTATAATCTCTCTTTTGAGTTGAGTTCATTTCCCCTGCTGGTTTACCTTTAAACCAGCACACCTTCTTTGACTCAGTCCTTAATAGTAAGACAAATTATTCTCAGGGTACTCAGTCCCCTGAGCTGGAAAACAGAGATAAGGAGCAGAAGTCACCATAATCCAAAGAGAAATGGTCAGTGACTTGCTAAGCCACACAGACAGAGATATGTCTATGTGCCCCGAAGGGATCCACCCAAGGGTGGTGAGGGACCTGATGGAAGAGCTTGCCAAGCCACTCACAGTTGAGGACGCCCCAGACAAGACTGCCAAATGTGATGCCCATCTACAAGAAGGGCCAGAGGAAGGTTCTGGGGAATTACAGGCCTCTTAGCTTGACCTCTGTGCCAGGAAGATCATGGAGTAAATCAGCTTGAGTGCCATCAAATGGCATGTACAGGAAAACCAGGGGATCAAGCCCGGTCAGCAACACTACAGGTTTGGGGAAGAGTGACTGGAAAGCTTCCCAATGCAAAAGGACCTGGGAGTGTTTGGAGTGTTGGTTGACATCTGGATGAACATGAGCTGGCAGTTGTATAAGAAATAGCGGGACCGCCAGGACAAGGGCAGTGACTATTCTTGACACTGGTAAAGCTGCACCTTGAATCCTGTGTTCAGTTTTGGACTTCTCACTTTGCAAAGGACATTGAGGTGTTGGAGCACGTCCAGAGAAGGGCAAAAAAGATGGTGAAGGGTCTGGAGAACAAGTTTTATGAGGAGCAGATGAGGGAGTTGGAGTCATTTAGCCTGGAGGAAAGGAGGCTCAGAGGGGACCTTATTGGTCTCTACAACTACTGGAAAGTAGGTTGGGGGTGGGCCTCTTCTCCCAGGTAACAAGCAATAAGAGGAGAAGAAATGATCTCAAGTTGCACCAAGGGAGGTTTAGATTGGATATGAGAAAAAATTTCTTCATGGAAAGGACTGTCCAGCATTGGAACAGGCTGCCCAGGGAAATGGTGGAGTCATCGTCCCTGGAGGTATTTAACAGACATGTAGATGTGGCATTCAGGGACATGGTTTACAGATAGGCTCGGCAGTGCTGGGTTAAAAGTTGAGCTTGATGATCTCAATGATTCTATGAAGAGCACTGAGTAGTTTCCATACAAGGGACTACTTAATAGCTTACAATTCTTCAACCTGGAATACAGGACAGTTGGTTCAGCCTGAGACAGCTGATTGGTGTGAGATTAAATATCCATAAAATTATCTATAAAAGACTGGGTGCACATGGTTGATTCCTCAGTATCTTCCAACACATGACCTAGGGGGGCATTAAATAAAAACACCAAGTTCAAAACAAACAGAAGATGATTTTCAGCATGTCAGGTTAGCTGGGCAATTCTTTGCCACAGCAGCTGTGGTAGCTAAATGTTGGCTTGGGTTCAAGAAGAGTGAAAGTTTATGGAAGGGGAAATTTTACAAATGTAAAAAAGTACATATTTTCATGTATTCTGTAGCTGCAACTTATTGAAGGCTGAAACAGTATTTCAGAGAGTAACACGTGTAGTTTCCTTATTTTTATACTCTCAGTGCTTTCTTTTGGCCACTGTGGCAAATACACTGGGGCTGGGTGAATCATTGTTTTGAAGCATACCTGTGCTTACATTCTTGTCAGGGTTGTGGCCTATTGTATTTGCTACCAACCAGATGGATATGTTATAGTAGTTTTATTCTGAAGAGACTGAATTGAAGTAACCATACCCTTTTTCTTATCAGGTAAAGTAGATGGCATGTGAGCAAATACACAATTGTGTTTTACTCAAAGATATTTAACCTTTTTTTTATTTATCCTTTATATACATGCTTGTGTTGTGTAGTAAAGAATAGAAATGTATTTCCAAGGACTTGATGAAACCTGGTGATAGGAAGTTGATATAAGTGAAATCCACATCAAAAAAGAGCTATGGGTTTTTTTTTTTGATGGGGTAACTAAACTATAAATTGCTAACTTTTTAATATATTGAAGCCTCTATCAGTAAATTTTAAAACACAGGCTGGACATTTCTGAAGAAGATGCAGTGCTACTCAACTGGAAGCTAAATATTTGATGTAGGGCTTTTAATGCAGACTTTCTGTATGACAACAGACCTCTATTAGACCATTTTTGGCTTTAAAAATCAATGAAACAATTAATAAGAGACAAAATTAGTTTCAGCTCTCAGAAAGCAAATAGAGGCACAAGAAGATCAAGTGATGAATCCAAGTTTGGTTTGGGATAGACACTACCTTCCTGACAATACATTTGATGTTAGATTAGGTATCCTCTCGTGAAGAGATTTACAGTAAAGGCTTGTCTAAAGAACTTAGCATCTGTGAGACACTGTATTATTATATCAATTATAGGCTCAGACCAACTCATGTTGGCAGGGTGGGGGGAAGGGACAGGTGGAATTTCATGGTGGTGAGGTGATGCCCTGTCCCACACGCCAACCCCTGTGGGCCTCATCAGGCAACCCTGGAGAAGCTGTCAGTCACTGGACACCGGGAGCACTGCCCATACCACACCTCGGAGCCCCTAACACAGCCCCAGATTGGCTGGCACAGCAGAAGTCCTGCCTGGAGTCAGGGGGTATGTCAGGAGGGCCAAAGCAAATAAAAACAGCAACGTGTGCTCCCCATGCTGTTCAAACCCTGACACCTGAACACATGGAAGCTGGACTTGCACAGGATCCCAGTGGTAACTATAATTTTCTCTTTTTCTCTTTCTTTCTTTACTTCTTCTTCTCCTAACCTCCTTTCTTAATATTTTGGGTAGCTTGGGACCAAGTGGGCTGGATTTTGCTAAGTTGTATGGGTTAGCATGTGCTAAGTCAATGCTTTGTGGAATGCTTTATTTTGGTTGAATGTTACCCTTTAAACTTTTGTGAAGTTCCCTTGTTTTCTGAAGTTTACCAGTAAAAGTACCCTGAGAAAACATGCAGCTTTTTCTCCCTTGTGCTCTCTCTTAAGGTGCTAAAAGAACCGAGGGCTTTCCTAATCAATTCGGAGGGCTGATATTGTTGGAGCCTTGTATATTTTTACAGTAAAACCCCTTTGGTGAGCTTGTAGCTCAAGACTTGGGGTCTTACAGCTTCTCAGAGAGTGCAAGTAAGCATAGCGTTCTCAGTAAAGATAAACAGATTTACACCAACCAAAGAGCTGGTTTACAAAATCTGTCAAGGACAGTGTAGTAAAAAGGTATAATTCTAAATCATAATTTTTTTCCCCTGTTAATCTGTAATAAGAGTACACACACAAGTAATCTAGCACTGAGCTGAGACAGCATTATCTCGGATTTTGTGAGCTAATCTCCCATCTGTAAAACATGCTTTGTTTGGATTATCTACCGGGTCCACATTTCTCAGTAAATTTTTTTTCTTTGAGTAATGGGAACATATTCAAGGAAATTAATTTTCAAACAGATACAGTTGCTGCTGGATGAATGAGTTCTGTCTTTGTACTTGAGGTGTAGTGCTGTCAGTATCTGGACTGCTGGTATGTGCAGGAGTCTTTGGATTGCTTGCCAGAAATCTTCCTATAATATTCTCAGGAAACGTATGTGACAGCTTTGTAGTCTGAGGAGTAGATATGAAACCCCTGCTTGTCACCTCAGAGTTTAATTAGTTTGAGTTAGAGGAGGAAGGAGTAATACCACACAATAGCATGTTTCTTTTAATGCACCTGCAGGCTGTGGCATATATGTGACTGTCAGCAACAATTTCTCCCCATCATGCTTTTTTCATTTTAAGTCTTTCCATGATCCCGCTGTGGAAATGCGCAGCAGAGCTGGTTATGACCCAGTTGGTTTTATTTCACAGCTTTGGCTCCACTGTGGTTGTTTTCATGTTTGTACTCTAAGCAAACTGGAAACTACGCATCTCTCACAGTCTGGCATGAACACAAAAAGTGACCAGATCTTTTGCTGCCTGAAGGCAGATGTAAAAACCCACCTCATTATCCCAGAGAATCACATAACTGTGACTTGTCTACAACAACAAAAGAAAAATCAGAAATGAAATGTAAGGGAAGGAAAAGGGATAGTCCATTACAGTTGGAGAAAGCAGGGAAGTAATACAAAGAAAGAGGTTAAAAAATATCTTTGAAAAACAAAGGATTGCATACATCTATGAAGAGAAAAGCGAATCTTTAAAAACACAACTTCCTGAGGATCCTATACCTTCTTTCAAACTCTAGCTGTTCTTTTTACTGACCTTTTTGGTCATTGCTGTACTGATGGAGGGGAAGAATTGGGAAGTTCTTTCCTATTTTAAGCTCTGTAGAAGTGTTATTCTTGATGCAAAACAAACATCTCTGGCTTCTGTCAGAAGGCTCTTGTTCTTGATTAAGGCTCTTTTCTTGATTAAGGCTCAGTTTTTAATGGAGATAGAAGTGAGAAAAGTTTGTTTTAAAGTAAAGGCCTCATGGCAAACATAAAGACAGTATTTCTCTTGCCTAGCTGAGACATCTTAAAAAATGCATGAGCTGGTTATCCAGGCTCCCTCTGTGGTTGCTTCAGAGAGAAAGGCACCTCCAAAAGGTGTTTCTTCCCACCTTAAGATAAATGTCTCAGCTAGCAAGATGATTAATTTCGAAAAAATGCCTATATCTATCCTCTGGCAAAAAACAGAGGCCTAGCAACTAGATTGAGCTAAATGTGTAGTTACTAGACAGCTAAGGTTAGGTGAGACGAATCCCACCATTAGCCAGGAGCATAAAGCATAACTCAGTTTATAGCTCCCTGGATTTTTTTTTCTGTTGTGTAGACCGCAGGAAAAAGGTTCTCATGAAAGAGTGATGACTTCTGAAATACACAGATGGATAGTCCCTTAATTTTTATTTCAGTATCTTTTGTAAAAGAGAAAAATCAAGATCTTGGAGTCTATATCTTAGCTAGGTCAGATGCTGAGATGGTGAACACTATGGAGAAGTCCTGGGTAGTGTTCACATTGAGATGCAGAGGCACCAGAAAGAACTGGCAAATGAGACAGATTCCACTGTGCTAGGGAGCACAAGTTTGAAGTGGAGAGGCCAGCTATAGACACTATGGGAATCTGAAAATATCCTTATTTTCTCAGAGTCCAAATATGACAAATCATCTCTACTAGGAACTAACAAGAGCCAGGACATAGCCCCAGCTGAATATTCTGGGTTTGTGTGTATTTATAAATACACATATATAAATGATTGTTTCTGTAATTCAGATATTAATTAAATATTAATCTCAATGTTTAAGAAAAATTATTTTACCAAAAAGCATTTTATTCTGTTTGGCTGGATAAAATGACCTTCCCATCTAGGCTGGGGTCAATTTTTCAATTTGTGTAAATCAACATACTTCTATGAATGTAATTCTTGTGCCTTTCGCCTTCATTTTGTAAAATTCTTTAGTCTCATACCAGTAGTGAAAAAGATAAAATGACATCTCATGTCCTTGAGAGATTTAAGGCCTTGTATTTAGCTATATCTAAAGAAAAAATTTATTCCAGAGGACCCAATTACAGTATCTTTATCCCTGCAATACAATTAAAGCATGACTCCATTTCCGTGGTGTAGAAGGGATCTAAATTCTCCCTTCAACCATGCTAAAGCCTCTTTATTCAAGGTTATAACATGGTTGGAATAAGATTGAGGCTTTTTACACAGTAGAAAGGATTGTCCTTTAACTGTATTCAGGTCGCGTTTGAAGCTGCCCACACAACAGAGCCCATGACCTTCATGGGAGCAGTGGTGGGGTAGAGATACCCTTTGATATACTCTTTTGTAATGGTTTAATTGCAAGGGTCACTTTGTTTGCCAACAAATTTGAAGAACAATGAGTATCCAGTAATGTTGTACTGTATGTGAGGAGAAAATGAGTATAGTTCCTTGAACTGAGTCTGTTATAAAGGTCTTGTAGTGTAATGTGAGGGACAAGATGTGAGGGACAAGTAAAAGGTTTGTAAATTTATACCTAATTAACTAGAAGTCAAAAAAGAGAAGTCTGTAGTCTGAGCTCCTCTGCAATGGAAAGGGATGTGGATTAGGCAGTCAGGAGAGAACTGAAGTCTTCTACCTAGTAAAAGGTAGACCGGTGCAGTTGGAGGGTAAAACAATACAGATTTTGTGATGTTAAAGCCTTTCGTGAAGTTATATCAGTTGGGGTTTACCTAATTGTTCAATAGGGTGAAGAATACTTTAAAGTATGGCAGAAAATGAAGGAACATTTTGTTCTGACACTTTCTGAACAAATAGTGTCATATTTATAAAGCTTTCTACTTATTTTCCTTCAGTTCCATTAGAAAACATCCAAGTGTGTTTTAAATTGATTATACAAGACTGAACGTATTTCCCCAAAAATGAAACCTTTCATTTCATCTCAATATTGTTGAACTCTTTTATTTGCTCAAAAATGAATTTAAATTGTAAAATTTCCACTCACATACTTAAGCAAATTATTTAAATTAAAGAAACACTATTTCAATAACCCAAAAATGTATTTACTACAATTAATTACAGTAGGCAATAGCTACAGCTCTCACTTGAAGTACTCCTAGCCATGTTGACTAGTCTGTCAGACTGCATGCTTAACGCTACAGGAAGCTTCATCAGTTTCTGTTTCTTAAGAAGGCAGTCCCTACAGAAGAAGTTACTTTCCTGTAACACCAGTGTCACAGAATACTGATTAGTTTACTTGAAACAGTGGTCCCCCTAGCTTGCTAGGAGATTTCTTAGGACTTTCCTAGCACAAGAAGCCAAAGGAGAATTCAGGAGAATCAGGAGGTACTCTCTGGATTCTATGGGACTTTCCACCTCAGTGCTGGCACACTATTCATGCATAAAAAATATCATTTATATCATGTACATTTGTACATGCATAAAAAATATCATTTAATTGAACAAAGAAAAAAAAGCTAATGATCTTCAGCCCCCTCCATGAGCAACTTAACGTCCTGTTGCAACTTCATTCTTAAGCAAAGAATAAAACTAAATGTACAATACTACATCACTAAGATCAACATAATGGTATTTGACAACCTGCCAAAAGGCAAGGAAAAGGGACAGGACAACAGACCATAAAATTGCACAATAGCTACTGCTGATCTGCCAAAAAATACGTTCAGCCCTTCTGGGAAAAGGTTTGGCTTAGCACAAAAGTGATGCTGTTGTGCTTTCCATGAGTTGTCTCCAGAGAGTTGGTAGGATTTGCATGTGATGAGAAATAGCCTCAGATTATCCTGGCAGAGAAGGAAAAAGGGATAGAAGGCTTGGCTGGAGCATTGAAAATTAATCAGGTCCCTGTAAAATTAATCAGTCCTGCCTCTTTATCCTGTCCCCTAACATGAGGAATAAAGTATGTTTTACTAAACTGAAGTACTGAAAACACAGGAGGCCAAACAGAGCTGAACAGTATTTAGCTGCATATGTCAGTCACCAAATATCATGATCAGGAAAGCTTGCCACAGTGGGGAAGAGTTTTTGTAGAGCAACTTCATGAATTTTATACTAAACATTTATCCCAGTGCAAGCAGAATGGATATGAACAGTAACCCAGAATGCCAGGCTGAGCAAAGATCAGGGTCCACTGAACACAGAAGCCCTCAGCCTGTTAGTTTCACCCATGTGGAGTCAGCAGCCCCTGGCTGTGTTGGTCACACCAGCCCACTGCTTTGCCTCAGCTCTCCACATGTGCTGCACTCACTGCCAACAGCCAAGAATACCCGTGAGGCTGCCCTAATTGTTGCAGAGATCTCTTATTTCCTATGCTAAAACATGAAGCAGATAAGAAGAGACTTGTGTAGTGGCACAGCTTTCATCACGGGAGGATGCATATACTCCTGTTCCCAAGAAGGAGAAGGCTGAGTGGGGCTGGCTCCTGTCAGAGTGAACACACAACATTTCTACAAAACATTTTTTGCAGTATCACTTTCCCTCAGAAAAGATTCAGTGACTCTCACATGCTAACTGCTAAACTAGATCTTTAAAACAAAGAAGCAAAAGCAAACACCACCACCACTCCTCCTACCCCCTCCCCCAACAAACAAACCCAAAACTGTTCAAGCTATTTATTTCTTCTCTAAGATGAGACAGGAGTGGGGAGAGGGGGAAGGGATTAAGGGTTGTGGGGTTTTTTTTTTCCTTTGTTTTAAAGCACTGGGAACAGCAAGGAGTAGAGCTATTTACAATCTGAAATAAATGTTCAGCTGTGTATAGTAGTAACTGGTAATAGACAAGAGACTATAAAGGGTGATGGGCTGGGGAAGGTGATAAGGGAAGAGAGCCTGGCCTGTTGAGTGGAGGGAGATGTTTTGGGAGCCCTGACTGAAACAGTGGAATAAAGAATAGGAATTGCAGTGCAAAGGAGAGAGATGGAAAGATAATGAGAATTTCAGAAGCAGGAAGGTAGTTAAACGTATTCAAGACAACAAGAAGTAGAATGGAAAGTGAGAAGAAATGAGATTGAAAAGCTCTCACTGATGCATGTCAGGAAGAGCATGTAAGAAACTAAGAGGATAAAAATGAAGAAAACAAGATGTTACTTGTGTTTCTGATTCAGCTTAATAGCAAATATAAATAATATTGCCTATACATGTAGGTGCATGCATGTATGTTAAATAAAATAAGGCATTCCCTATCTTTGAAATATTTCCTTCATGGTCAGGGCCCCCTTTTAGGGCTGTAGATTGTGATAAGGAAAACTGTATAGAACAGACACTTCATGGCTGATTCCATCCCTTCATGTCTCCCTGGAACATCTTTCATTTTGTATCATAGTTTTGGCAGATATGCACAATCATTTGAGCTTCTGGTTCCATGTTATATATGGATAACTGGCTCTGACAACTTCCAGGGAGGGTTTCTTCTCTCTCCATATCCTCAGTATTAGGTCCCTGTTAGATGTCTACAGATGATGTGAAATTGAGATAGATTACTTATAGACAAACAGTTCCTGCTCGGAACTATCACTCCTTTACAGAACATAGGGAGTTCAGAGAAAAAAAAAGGTATTGAAATTCAGGTCACCTTTCATTTGGGTTCTACCAAGAAAAAAAACCAAAAAGACAAGAAAATTGTACTGACAAAACCAATCCTGGTTTGCTCAATCTGTATTTATTGGGTTCTGAAAATAGACGGAGCATTCAGAGCTCTCTCATGCGGGCAAAGTTCATTCACATCAGATCTTTCCCTTCTCTTCTCCCCTTTGGGCAGTATAGTGTAAAAGCCACATAAATAGAAATGAAGCTTTTAAAAGCCTGCAAAAATCCCCAGCACTATTTTAGCAACCTTCCTATACCTCTCAAATTTGATTTTTTCTTTTTTTCTAAGCAGTAAATGGATGTTTCTGAGTGCTATGATCGATTCACAATAGAAAAGAAAACTTATATCCTGGTACATAGAGTCAGAATATTAAGTCAATGATATTTTGGGCTATATGATCAATTCTGCTTTTCAAACATGAAATGTGTGCTATCATTACATCAGAAACCTAGTTGAGATAACTCTGCTCCAGTAACCTTTGCATCATTAGCTGGCTGCTCCACTGTGTTTTCGGACAATATCCCAACTTGATAACCTGTTTTCCCTTACCTTTCTCTAGGGTTCCTTGGGGGTTTTTAATACATAGGCTTGTATATATATATATTTTATCTACTTTGTTTAGAACCTTTGGCCTCATAGTTTATTCATAAGTGATCACATCTTTTTAACAGAAGAAATCTGAACTGTTATGCCAAGTGCTTCTTACATAGTTGCACCCCCATGCAAATTATCATACAGGCATAAAATTATGCTAAAGGAATGTTAGTGTTTCAAAGTCACACAGAATTCAGGAGGTAAAAAAATTACATTACCATCAGCTTTATTTAGTTTTGTGAATTAACTGCTATGTGTAGTGATATCCTTTCACATTATTACCAAGGAGAGTTTTCACAGGACTCTCGCTCCACTTGCATATAGGCTGTGGTGTGTCCTGGAAATTAGTTGAAATTCCATAGTAAAACTGCACCTTTTCTCCCATCTTCCATGCTCACTTATTGTGGGAAATCAGAGGTGTGAACTGAATGAAATAGGGGGCAAAGAAAGATAAAAAAAATCTTGTGATTAAGGAAGCTGAAGGGCACATATAAATTTTAACATAATCCTACTTCTATCCGCAGTCCCAGCGTGACATTCTGACCAGAAATGTTTGTCTGTCTTGGCATGCTTCTCGGTTTTTTGGAACAGTATTGCTTTAAATTTTCGTCCTGAAATCTTATCAGTAGAAGAGCTGCTATCTAACTAAGTAGGAGTTAACCTGCATTGCACTACATGCTTCTTACTTTGATCTCATTGAAATTCATTCTTCCACTTATGAAATATTACTCTGCACTCACAGAAGTGTTGAGAATAATTATTTATGAAATAGTAAAAAAAAAAAATAGCAAAACTGACATAGAAGAAAGCCTAAAGAATTCACTGCTCAATTACACTTTGGGTCTTGTTAAGTACAAGTTGCTCATTCATGATTTTCAAAGCAAAAGTACCAGCATCTGCAGAATCAATGTACTCTGTGAGAAAATATCTATTACTGCAACATCTTTCAATTGTTTCACAGGGAAAATCTAAACAATATATCCCTTCAGCTTTAAACTGCATAATGTGGAATACTGTCTTAAAGGAATTGTAATTTGGGGTTGCATATGATCCTATGCTAATAAATTAAGCAGCTGCCAGGAATGTTCCCAGACACTAAAATGTTATTGTCTGTGTCATAAAATTGTAAAAATATTTCTTGGCATGACTTTGGCCTCAATTAATTAGCACTTTACCCAAAAAATTCCATGGGTCAGGGACCACTCCTAGTAGGCAGTCAGTGTATGGCTATCCTGACTTGAAGTATAAGAGAGTTTAACAGCATGCTTGTATGCCATTCTGTGTCTGTTGCTCTCAGTAACAGACAGTCCAGTTAGTTTAGAAGTGTAAATGTAGCCGTGAGAACCAGGGTCCCAGGCCAGATTATCTATCCACACATATTGTTCATTTTTCCTTCCAAATAAGCATGTTGTTGCAATGGAATATGGATATACGGAGTATACAATGGAAAATACCACTTTTTCTGGGGGGCATGGAATTTTCATATGACTCTTACGACACAGGAAGTCACTGTAGGGTAATCAGTTTTAATGTAGGTAATTGTTTTTCAGAGGGGTGAAGTAAAAGGAAGACAAGATCAATTTGTATCAACAGGTCACACCTGTTTCCAGTGTGATTTGAGCTCCACAAAGACTTTCTAACCCACTTTTCTTTCATTTTATGGTTGTAATGTAAATGTTGCCCAAGAGTGGGAAAGGCGAGTGCAACTACTTGTCTGTACACAACAAAAACCAGCAATGTTCAAGGGCATGGAGACGTTCTTCTACATGCAACCCTTGGATCAATTTGTGTAAAATAAATTTTACCCCCCGAGGAAAATGTTAGGCTGGTAAAATCTAGCAAGAGGATACATGGTGAAGGGAGAGTTCACTGCAGTCTACAACTTCCTCATGGGGGGGAAGAAGAGGGGCAGGCACTGATTTTTTCTCTGTGGCGGCCAGTGATGGGATCCAAGTAAGTGGCCAGAAGTTGTGTCAGAGTAGGTTTAGGTTAGATATTACAGAGAGATTCTTCATCCAGAGGGTGGTTTGGCACTGGAACAGGCTCCCCAGAGAAGTGGTCACAGCACCAAGCCTGACAGAATTCAAGAATCATTTGGATGATTCTGTCAGACACATGATGTGACTCTTGAGGATGGTCTCGTGCAGGGTCAGGAGTCAGATTCAATGATCCTTGTGGGTCCCTTCCAACTCAGCATATTCTGTGATTCTGTGAAACCACAGCTGAAAGAGGAATGTAACTTCTCTTCAAAACAAAACACCAGAGAAGCTTACACATTGATGCAAAGTAATGCCCCAGGCTGGCAAGGGAAGAGCACAGACAGTGTTCCTGGCTCCAACACAAAGAAATAGTCATCCAAATGACACGGATGTGTGACTCTTGCCAGCTGTGACATCCATGACAAGAAGCATAGCAGCAGGCTTTCATCTTCTTTCTTCTTATGAAGTCCTAAGGACTTTCTTAAACATCTTTTTCAACATAAACGAATCTGTGATTCTATGAATTTATTCGATGGACAAAGAGGGAGAAAGCCACATATGCTTCTTGGGAAGGTCTGTTCAGTAACTGTAAGACATTTGTTTGGAAATCTTGCCTTATCTTCACCATTTCTTTGTGCTCAAACATTTCCATCCCTTAATAAAGGATGAGTCATTCTCATCCTCGTTTTATCTTCTTTCTTGTGACCTCACAATCTTTCTTAGTTTGCTCTCCAAGGGGAAATCTTCCCTTGAAGAAACCCTTCAAGTTAACTTCCATTTGTGGTTTTCACTATAACAGCCATCCTCTTCCTCTTTTTGCTCTCTCAGTATTGTTCCCAGCAACTGTCCTTTTAAGGTTGTCTTCCCTTCACTTGAGTGGAATTTTTTCACAGCTGCCGCCTGCTCCTCAGATTCACAATCCCCTTTACCCATGCTTTGTGCTGGTCCTCTGTTCTCAGTGCTGTAGCTGTCCTTGGCTGTTGTCCTTCCTCCTATCCTCCTCATCACTGACTGCTCAGAGTTTCCATTATACCTGTACTTTTGCATGTTTCCCTCCTCCACTGACAAGTTCATGTTTTTCAGCAGACCTCTCCCTGAAAACCAATGCAGTTTTGGAACAATCTCATCAAGCTCACCTGCCCTTTCTGGTGCCTGATACCATAATGACAAGATGATGCTGGGCTGCAGGTGGGCACAAGTAGCTGCTATCAAAGTACTGTGGGGTCATCTGGCATGACAAAATATGTAATGGAGAGAAATTTTTCCTTACTGGGTGGGCATCAGCACCCTTTTTCCTGGTTCTGTGTTTCCTCTGGTGCAAGCGACACATGGGACAAATTGAGCGAGGCCATTATTACACGCCCTTTTCTGTCCTTATCTTTCAGATGTTGTAGACAGAATCAAAATAATCAAGGTATGACTAAGGCTTTGTTTACTCTATGCTGTCCAGACCAGACCTAGAAGTTTGCAGCTACATTATAATCTTTCCTTCTTTCTTTTCTTTCCCTACCCAGCTAAGGGACAGACTGTGTGGGCACTGAGACATTTGCAGGAGCCATTCATGAATTATTTTTACTTTCAGTCATGCCTTCTATAGCAGACATACCACAGGCATATGTAGAAATGAGAACCTTTGCCAAAAGAATTTCATTCTCATGAAAAAGATACGTCTTCCCTCCTGTGTGAATAGGCCCATATATTTTTCAATTACTGTTTCTAAGCACAAAAATTTGAGAACTTTATTTTTAAATATCTATTACTTGAATTAGAGTTTATCCTACCATTCTGAACAAAAAACCTGTAAATGTCACACACTTGTCAGAAACCCATGTAGCTCTCTGTCACCTTGTGCTTACTTCTCTGCTTTGGTTGGTACTTCAGCCATTGCAGTGCATCATCAGAACCTGTGCCCAGCAATGCACCCCAGTGTGCACATTATAACAGTTCAGTCCAAATTTGTATGATCCATCATCCAGCTGAGCTTGGCATGTGTGACCACACTGCAGAAGGGAGATCTCAGCTGAGAAAGGTTGCCACTGAGGGAGGCCTTATGCTCAAAGAATCCCACACTGAAGTCAAAACCTCCAGCTGCAGCCAGTTGCTGTCCTGCCAGGTAATTGGACTTGCCAGGCATGTTCCTGGCACACAGTCTCACAGGCAGAGTACAAAGAACTTCAGAGTTCTGAAGTTAACAATCTCCAGATTGGAGACCACAAGGTGCTAGTATCTCAGGGCTGTACTACAAAATAAACTTCTTCAATTAGCATCAAAGAGAGACTCTGCTTAGCAGTACCCCATTGTGACTGCATGCTGGTATCAGTCAAATGGCATGGGCTCAAATCACAATTGGTTCGTCTCCATCAGTAATTTACTATAGAACTTATTGTCCATTAAAATGATCCCTTTTGTCCCCAGAGTTCCTCAGTTGTTAACTAAGTGATTTCACGCCTTTGCCAAGACCACCCTGAGCTTTTCTCAAAGCACTGAGCCACACTTGGAAATTGCCTGGTCTACATGGTGCAAAGTCGTTGATTTGGGACAAAGGACAGTTCTGCACATTAGCAGAGCAGCCAATATAGTCTCTGGTATTTATTTATGATAAAGATAAGGAGCAGTCTTATTAATGTGTGTAGGATTACAGGTATCACCAACTTATACTGTATTTTGAATATCAGAGCATTACTAATTTGTACTGAATTTTTCTAGCCTGTATCCTGGGGCTTTCATGAGTGAGGCTGTGAAAAGAAAACACCTTCCTATTATCCTAACTGGTATGCTTAGACAGGTTTTCAGGTATGCTACTTTCTTTTCATCTTCATAAAATGAAGTACAAGAGAAGAAAGCCACTGTGTTAAAAAGCCACCAGCCACCAACCAAATTGAGATCACTTGGTCATACACTCAAATCATAAAGTTCCACAATGAAGAAATTTGTCTTGTGCTCCCTTATTTCAGCTCAGCGTGAGCAGGGACCTCGACATGGCCTTTCATAACAGGATCACCTGCTGTTTTTCCTGCAGAACTCTGATGAGCCAAATCAGACAAGGAAAATCCCTCCTAGTCCAGCTTATTTCTGGCATACTTAAACTGTTTTCACCATTTCACTTTTCCACTGTGCATTATTTAATGTAATTCTCTTGCACATTAGGGAGATTCCCCACCTCTTCTTTCATAGCGCTCTCACTCCAGGTTCGAGGAACACCAAGGTCTCCACCCCCAGAAAGGTCTTTAAAATGTAACCATAAGTTTAATATATTGTTTCTGTCCAAGACCCTGGAAAATTGCACTTTGGCTGCAGTCGCACCTCAGTAGGAATGCCAGTTTTGATCCGTTTTAGAGAGGACTTTGGAAAACTTTCTCAGACCCAAAACTGCTTTGCCAGCTGTTTCCTCTCTGCTGGAAAACCACAACCATCGCTCACCTGTCTCTTGGTCTCTTGGAATCTTCCACTGCTCTTGACGGGGGAGCTGGAAAATTTTGTTCTGATAATTTGGTCATTTACACCAATGTGGTGCTGTTGGTGAAGGGTTTTGATTGTCTGCCTTCTCAGTTCTGTTTTTGCCTAAGGGTTTGCTCATTTGGGAGGAACATCATCACTGTAGTCATTTAAACTCTTTTGAGTGAGCATCTCTTCTTTGACCCCATGCTGTTTAATAGTTTTAAATATGCTGCTTTTGGGGTGTTGTTTTCAGTTGCTGTGCTTTCTCATGTCAGTGCTATGTAGATGCAGCTCAGTTATTTTGCCTCATACTGACACTGCAACCTCAGTGACAGACTGTGGCCTGGGATCTCTCTCAGCGGTGACCTTGCAGAGGTCAGACATGAATTACAGCTGAGCATCAACAGAGGACAGCTTGCCATTCTGAGTCCCCGTAAATACTCATTGTGGTCATATATTATCATCCACTCTGCGCTTACAAAGAACGTGGATGTATTTTCAAGCATTTATCAATTAAGCCTCAAAATATCTCATTGGGGTACTGCAAATTAGGTGATAAAGGGATCAATTTACCTAATACTGATATGCACCTACTTCAGAAATTAAATAGCACATCACAGCTATTCAACAATGCACATTTAAATCCCTGAATGATGGACTACAGCCAAAAATGAGGAAATTAACTCCTGCACTGCAACACTGTCTGGTTCATTTGTCCACAGCCTCAGCCAAGACTTTTTGTAAATGAACTCTCTGGGAGAGAAAGAACCCCACTGAATAGGATCATGAAATACATGGGAAGAATAGCCTTATCTCTGCCAGTCTTATCTCTGGTGGATGACTAGATCCCAAATCTGCCCATCAATTCATTACCTAAAGTGTCCTCTACAAAGATTGTCTTCCTCTGTTAATATTAAGACCGCAATGATGGAAAAATTGTGCTACCTTAGACTGCATTGTTCCTTTTTTGATTACTTCATCTAAATTCAGTTGTAAGATTAATTTCAACCAAAAAATACAAGGACATACAAGATACTGGCAGGTATATGTGTACTATGTATGGAGGCTTATACAATTGTCCATACTTATATATGATATAAATATAGACACACATATGTATGTACATATATATTTTAGGCATATATATTCTATGTATATATACATGTATATACATATAAATTATTTAATATATATTTGTTCCAGAAGAGAGGTACATTTATGTAATCTACACTGAGTGAAGTGCTTGAGTGTCTGAATTTGACATTATTGATCCATTTTCTTGAGGTTGCCAGATAACAAAGGAAAATGTGGCAAGGCAAATGGTTTTGTTTATGGAGCAAGACACAAAAACTTGCTGGTTTTAAACTTTAAAATGTCATTGAGGGAGAGAGCAGGAAGTACTCTTCATAAAATATCAAAATTTAGGAGTCTGCGAGCCAGAGCTACAACGGAATGTTTTCTTTTGCTGAAGTAATAATGTGTTCTAGAATTCAAGTTTCTCACCATTTCCAGGAAAAAATAAGCAGTACACCTTCTACTGAAGCTGTGAGCTTCACACATCTAATGTTGTCTTCTCAGGACTTTCAAGCTCTATGCAGAAAGCACAACGACCATACATTTACATTTTGTGCCCTTTCTGCACAAAAGGGCAATCATATATTTGTAAACACAAGAAACCCAGGCCTCCCAAGCAACTATTTATATGAGCTGAAAAAAAGACAGACAGCTTTCTGTCAGAAATCCTTTCTGTGGCTCATTGGTAGCTCATTAAAAGGCATTTCTGAGAGATATTTTTATTTCAAAGAATTGACAATTTCTGGTGCAAGCATGTCTCATTGGAAAATTTCCAACTGTTTTGCTTTCCCATTTTCTTCTTGACAATTGTGGTAATATGGCAGTTTTTTCTTTTAGAGCCCTGATCATCTTTTCACTAGGGTAAATCAGGAGTGATATTATTGGAATCTTTGGTTTTAAGTTGGCAGAAAATTGTTATGGGGAAACTGGAACTCTACTCTCACTTTAGACTCCTGGATGAATATCTATGAGATATTATTTCTATTGTTTAGAAATATTGGTAAATATAGTCTTCAAAAAAGGACAATTTAGAGATTAGATTTCATGTTTTTTGACCTTGGAGTCTGATTACAACAATTCTTGCTTGATTCTCTGCTAATTTATAAGCAGGTTATTGTTTAGACACAATGGAACTGCTACCATAGATTTTTGGCTCAGTCTTGGCTAGCACACTGCTTTATAGCTGCATTTTGGCAATGTTGCTGCTTCAATTGTGTATGTGGACAGTCACCTTCCTAAGCATCTTCCCAGTTTGACTGTATTTATCCTAATACCCTGAATACTCAGAAAATAAGCTCTATTATTTCTATTTCTCAGGTGGAAGAAGAAAAATATACCCTTTCTTAGCTGATCCGTCACTCACTGGTGCTGCTTGCAATCAGGCTATTGACTACCGAGCAGTGAAGAGCTCTTGTTTGGCACTGTCAAGGTTTCTTTTTTTTGTATTACTGAAATGCTCAGCGAAGCAGAGACCAGCTCCTCTAGAGCATCATAACCCAATGACTCAGGCATTTGTTGTGGAGGTTAGATCAAACCTCTGGCCTGAACCAGAAAGCACAATTGTTTGTTCTGGCTCCTAAGTGTATTCATTAGTCACCAAGCTTCTGGATGATTTTTGGTAAAACAAAAAATTATATCCATCATTGACAGGAAGTTCTACATTCAGTCTCAAAATTCATTCCTCTTACACTTTAAAAAATCAATTTTTTTTAGAAAAAATTTTAAATGTTATAATATTTTAAATTTTAAAAAGAAAAAAAATTACAGCTTTTTGTTTTTAATTCAATCAGAAATTTCCTAGCAGTTTCTGCTCCACTCAAAACACACACATCCAGGAGGGGTAAGGTCTCAACAATCTTCCCTCAAATCCAAAAGTAGAATCATAAAATAATTTAGGTAGGAAAAGACCTTTAAAATTAGCAAATGCATTTCTCAGGCTCTGTTGTATATTCTTATGGAGTAGAAGTTTTTTAATTTCTTTTGGCTGTGGGTTGTTTTTATGCCTAACACGAGTCTCAGATGGATAGGCCTATAACAGTGTGGCCACCGTATATAATATCATGTTGGAAAAACTGATGCAATAAATCCTCCCACAGATTTTGAAACAAACCTGTTTTAAAGCCCCCTGGTTCTCTTGCAGAGTTAAGGCCCAATATAGTGCATTAGAAAAGAGCATGGTAGAAGATATAGGTTGCTTTGGTCCTGTGTGAAGAATCTACTCAGAGCAGATATGTGTAATAAGGCTGCTAACAATTTATTCACAGTTTGGTCTTTATATTCCAACTTAAGATTTCTTATTGACTGATGCCAAATCTTGGATATAAGATTTCCTCTCTCCTTTCATTTCTCACTGTGAATAGCTGATAATCTGATGCTGTACAGAAACCTGTCTGGGTCCATAACCTTGGACAGCTTTTGTGCTCCACTGTCAATTCCTCTGAGCATTATACCTGCTATGCACGAATGATGTAATTTTACAGCCTGACCTGCAGAGAGGAACAGAGGCAAGTGGAACTTATTAGACCATGAACTTCATCTTCTGAGGACCCAGAGCTCCTGTTGAAGCTGTGCATGTTAGCAATATCTGAAAATGAGAGCCCCACACCCATCTTCTTGTAAGAAATTTTGACCAAAGTCTCTGGGGTTGAATTATTGTTTCAGGAAAGCTGATAGTTAATAAACCTTGTCAACTCTGCCTTGTTCTTCTAATCACATTTTACAATGTGTTTTGGTTTAGTTTTTAATATCATCTGTTCTCTCCTCTCTCTCCGCCTGTATTTTTAGTTTTATGACTGAAAGCCCTTGATTGGAAATACATACACATGCATCACTTGCAGGAAAGTGAAATGTGCTTCTACCACTATTTTTTTTAGTTTACAGTACATACTGCTTTTTTTTTCCTGGAAAGCTTTATTGTAAAGCATTACCCTGTCTTCACAAGTGGAAACCAAAGCTTATTTGTTATAGACAAAAAATGTTTTCAAAAGAAGATTGTTTATTTTAATAAAGAACAGATGCACCCAATTTTGTCTAACTGCTGCACCTGAGGATGCAGCCAGTATGAGTCCTGACAAGCTGGAAGGCTGCATTCTGTGTTTTAGAAAGTCCACTAGCAGAAATCAATACAGCTGCAATCAATCCAATGATGTTAGTTATCATTATTTGTAAATGAGGAGTCCATATTCTCAATCTAGTTCTTTAAACCCTTGGAAATCTTCATTATATTAATCAAGTTAAGACATAAGAAAGTAACCTGTATGTCTTTATATGCATATTTCAGTTGAGATCAGTTTCTACTGGGTTTTATTAATAAATGTCATAAATACAACACTTGTAAATAACAAGAGACTGTACTTACAGACAGCAATGCACATGCTGCATTCTGTAATTTAAAAATATGATACAGAAATATATGTAAACAACTGATTTAATACAAAGTAGTAAGATCAGTGACAGTGAGATGACTTCTTGATTGTACGATGCATTTTATGAGGGCATCAGATCACTGTGAGAGCTTGAGCTCCAGGACAGCTCGGCAGAGTTCTTCTTGATGCCTACAATAAAAGTGTGTTTCTTTATCTACTGCTGCAGCAGATTTTCTTTTTTACCCTTTGGTCAGCCTATAGCAAGCCAGCCAAAATAACAATTACTGCAAATGTCTGCATCATTGACATTATTTTTGGACATCTATAATCAAATCCATGGTTTTAGACTGAATAGCAAATGAGTTTAGCAGATTGATATAGATGCCGATAATCTGTGTGCTGCTGGGGTGTTTGGTCCCGACTGAGTGTGTCTGGTGAATGCTCACAGCCACAGTGCTTTGTGACAAAATGAGCTTTGCTTACTGCCTTTTTTCAAGAGCCGCTATGCAGTTGGAATAAAAAGGTCATGCTAAAGTGAAAGGGTCAAGCTAAATGTTGGTAAAAATTACACTTTCCCTAAACAATAGGCTTAAGCCAACAAGGTTTCTCTAGATGGGTGTGCTTTGGCGCCACTGAAAATCAAGCTATGAATCTGTCTCTGAAAAAAACAGCTGTTGATCTTCTCCTCATTTGAATAACTAGTTCATACAAACGCTGAGATATGAAAGACAAAACTCTGAGTGGCAAAGTCAGCATAACTTGGGTGGAAAATATAGGGAGAACCAAGGGCAATTGTGGAAAAGTGGCAGAGTGGTTTGCTAGAGCATGAAGCAAAAAAATAGTCTTTTCATGTTCACTGTTGAATGTACACAGAGACATTAAAAGATCTGATGGCTGCAATCTGCTCTAACCTTTTATCTCTGAGGAGTGATCTAATAACTCACCCTTGGCTGTAGCAGTTATGAGTTATCACTTTGCTCAGTCATGAAGATGAATGTAACCTCTCCACAGCTCTCAGCCATTGTGTGTTGTGTAATTCTCTCTGTGTATGAGTAAATAAGCTATATTATTAAATTTATAACAAAATTTGGCTTCACTCAAGTTACAGCAGGGAATGTAGTTTTCTTTTTCTCTCTTTATTCCTAAATGAGAATTTGTAGCTGCATGAGTGTTAATCACAAGGCACTAAGTGCCTACCCACATCCTCTCTGTATGCTGATGCAAATGAGCTGATAGAAAACTATATACTTTAGATTATAACTTTTTTTTGAGAAAAGTGAAAGTCCATATTTCATACAGGAAAGCAAACTAAACCTTGATTGTGCTTCTGCAGCAAGTAGACAGCAGAAGCTTTTTCCCGTAAAAAATAAAACTCTTAAACCATAAAATATGTGTTTTAGTACGGTACCAGTAAACTCCACAAAAGTGGTCATTACAGCATTTAATGACCGATTTGATGTAACATTAGCACATTATCACACTCAGATTTGCTTGGGATCATTAAATAACTGTGTTATCAGATGTTGATAATAATTAGTCTTACATGCATTATTTGATAACATATACCTACTGTGTATCTCATATGCAACTAAGCATAAAAGAAAGACTAAGTGTAAAACAGATCACGAAATTCTATCCATTTTTCACACTTCGCAAATTGAATTTCAATGCTGTAATGATTCTGGTGCATACTGCAATTAGGAAGGACAATCAGTCTTTCTATATTTGAAACAAGTCTCTTCTTGGAGTTTGAAACAAAGCATTATATTCCAAATATATTGCTGGTGAAGAAATAGTCCTTTCCCCCACACCCTCACTCTAAAATACTTCTCTAAAGAAGTAAAAATGTAACTCCTTTTATTTTTACCCAAAAGGTCCTCTTCTCTCAAAGAAAACACTTTTCTTCATCAAGTATGTTCTTCTTGCACAGCTCTCAGTCAAAAAGGTAATGTGAGGTAACACAATTAAGCACCTCTTTGCAGCACTGGTGCAGGGAGGGCTTGGGGCATCAATAGGCTGGCTGAAGCTGTGAGATCATCTCTGGTAGCTCAGGTAACTTCTGTAACTGCTCTTTATAGCTGAAGTCTGACCAGCTCCACTGTTCAGCTTCATCCCCCAGCTGCTTCTGTACAGCAGCAGCAAGTCCTTCTTACTGTGAGGGAGGACTTTTCTGTGCTGTCATGGTTTAACCCCAGCCAATAACTAAGCACCACACAGCCACTTGCTCACTAACCCCAGCAGGATGAATTGGAAGGGTAAAACTGAGAAAACTCATGGGTTGCGATGAGAACACTTGATATGAAAGTAATAATAATAAATTGTAATGAAAAAAAAAAACAAAACAACAACGAAAGAGAAATAAAACCCAAGAAGGACAAGTGATGAAAATGAGAACTATTCCTCAACAACCGACCGACTGATGCCCAGCCAGTCTCTGAGAAGCCATCCCCCCTGGCCAACCATCCCCCTAGTTTTACAGCTGAGCATGATGTGATATGATATTCAATATCCCATTAGTCACCTGGGGTCAGCCCCTCCCAGCTCCTTGTGAACGCACAGCCTCCTTGCTGAAGGAGTGGGGTGAGGGGCAGGAAAGGTCTTGACTCCGTAAGCACTGCTAAGCAGTAACTAAAACATCCTGTGTTATCAATACTATATTCAGTGAGAATCCAGAACACAGCCCCATACCAGCTACTGTGAAGAAAATTAACTATCCCAGCCAAAACGAGTACAGTGTGCACACCTGGGAAAGCAGAGGCAAAGGGGAGGCTCCTTTTGAGGGACTTTGTTTTATTCCTGCCTTTTTGAGAAGGAGGCTCTGTTTTTCAAACTGCTTATACTGGATGAAGCCTGACTGGTTCATCTCTGCATTTTTTCCCCAAGGCTCGTTACTGCATAGTTCTCCCACAGGGTTTAGTTGCACAGCTTGTTCCAGTTTCAGAGAGATGACTGATTCTGCTGGAGGTACCGGTGCATAAAACTGGAGTGCCAGGAGGACCGGCAACATCTCCAGGGTGAGAATGGACTTTTAAAGTGTAATCAGAATGATTCCTTCACTTAGCAGACAACTTTCTGCAATACCTCTACTCAACTTTTGCAAAAGTATCAGGGAATGAAGCTTGAAACAGTCTAGTAACAAAGACTATAAATAATAGTTTCAGCTGCTTAAGCCTTAGTATTGCAATAGGTGTAATAAATAAACTTAAATGTCCACAGAGTTTATGTATTTATAGTCTAAAGCTGCAAAACAGAGTCTGTCTGAAATGCTTATTCTTTTAATTCAATGCAGTGGTAAAGCTTTTTCTGAGGTCAGTGTTATAGGATCAGGTCCTGTGTTTTAATACAGCTATAGCAGATAGCACGACTGTAGTATTGTTGAAAATGGCATGTAGGAGTTTTAACATAGCTTGTCAAGAGAAGAGAGCTCATGGCATTTCCGGTGTGCTGTACTCCTCCCATTGAAACTGGTTTGTCTCTGTTGCACTGCATCTTGAGCCAGTCAAGGTTTTTCAGAGCTGTGGGGAAGATGAATTTTGCTGTTGTGATGTATGAGGGAAACTGAGGAAGAAGTTGGGGTTAGGCTACTGCTTCCATGAGAAGTGAGGGTGCGAGAATGGCAATGGTTTGGAGAACTAGAACAGGAGCAAGACCTGTTGCTCCCACTATGGGGGAGGGAAGAATGGGTTCCTGTGAGGAGCTGCCCCATGCCCACCGACACCCTTGACTGTCACAGCAGGACAAGCCTTTTTTATAATGCAGCAATGACCACTCTCGCCAAAGGTGTTTTGCTCTTCTGGGCAATTGCTTTCTCAGATCACTACACAAGCTGACTCTGTATCTGCATGGTTTCTATCAGGACCACTGCTTTTCCTTGACAGTTGTTTCCCACTAGCCAACTGTATTTAAAGCTTTAGGAATTTGGTTGTCATTTTTCTTCCAAAAGCTCTTTGATGCACGGCTTTGATACACTACTTCATGAATAGACTTTCCAAACATGCAGGGAGAGAGGTTAAACAAAGAGCAACCCCATGGAAGAAATGTGTCCCTTAATAAGGAACTCAGTGAACAAAGCGGACCCTTATTTCCCATGGTGTCAGATCTTATGGTCAGGTTCCTCAGCATCTAATAAGGTGTAGGTGCCACTTGAAGATATCTCTTCAATGGAAGGAGCCTTTTTTTCAATCAAATGTTTCTACCTTGTTGAATGCCTGAGATGAGCAAAAGGTGAAGTTTTCTTGCAACTTTCCCCTCTGTGGGGATGCTAATAGGATCTTCTTCCAGCCACCTGTTTTCATGTAACTTTTGGGAGCTTAATATCTTTGACAGCAGATTTGACAGACCAGTGGTTTCAGAAAGTACAGTGGAGGAGGATGCAGAGCACCCATTTAGGTGAATGCATAATCTCTGTTGCCATGGGGAACCAAAAAAAGCAGCACTCTTACAATAACAAGACTATTATTTACCAAAACAAAAGTATAAACTCCTATAAAGCAGAATGAAACAAACATGCAGAACACCATGCAATACCAACAAAACAAAACTTTTCTCCTCTTCTTAAAGAACCCCTCAGGGTTGTCCTAGTACTGCACTTTTTTAATGCAGTGAAAATTTTAGTGCTCATGAAATAGTTTTAATTGGCATGTTTTGGTTTCTTTTCTAATATACATCTTTATAGAATGTTTATTTTCTTATTTTTCATTTTTTAAGGGAAAAGCGAAGACTGTGTTAACAACACGCTAACTAGGTTCAAATGAGGTTTTGAGAATCCCTAAACACTGAGAATTTTTCAGAAGCCAAAAGCTGGAGAGGAGAGAATTTTTCATTTTGAAGAATTAAAAAAATTAATATTTTTAATTGAAAAGCAAAATACTTGAGAGAAAATGAGAGCATTTTCACAAATAGGTGAAATAACTCCCTGTCAATTTTAAGTTTAATATTGATTCAAACTAGTGCAGAGACTAAACCTGAGCAGGTTTTTAAACGGCCTGAAATGCAATTTAAGGTTTTCTGGAGTGGCTATATCAGCAAAGCTGATATGTAGAATGCAGAAAGATGTTGCTCACAAACCGGGAGTTTGAGGGAGTGTAATGGGGGACATACTGAGTGGGGGCGTGAAAGAGGCCAAGGTTGAGTTTCATAGTATGCCTTTTCAATCTGATAACACCAAACAGTTTTGCATGCCTTGTTGTGTACTCAGCACCAGGTGCACAAACCTCCAGCCCAACAGGGCTGCAGTTTTGGTAATGGGCCATGCTGTCGTGCCATTGCTTTAAATGTGCAAACCAATGTTAACTCTGTGACACAGTCTGGAAGCTGCATAGTTAATGGATGAAATGCTTAGCTGTGCTCTCCTCTTTGACCAGCTACTGTATTTTATCCGTAGTGCACTGTGCTGCGTTAGCAACAGCATTTCTATTAAGTTAATTTGGCTGTGAGTGGTTTTCACTCATACTTGTGCAGTTTGGCTAATATCTCCATGAGCTGGTCTCTGATTAATCTTGTCAAATATATCCTGCCATCAGTGCATACCAAGTTCTCATAAGTACTGACATATATTTGTCAGCAGATTTGAGTATTTTCTGTGCACATAGGCAAAATTTAGATCTCCTTAAGGTCATGTTCACATTCCACAATAGGAATGTAAAAAAAACCTGTAAAAATGAAAACTGCAATTGCACACCTCTTATAAGAAAAAAGATAGCTGAAATATATTATGACCTTCAGTATCTAGATTGCAGATTAAGTAAATTTCCCAGCACATGAATGAAATCATCTCTACTAATAACAAGAATTCATTTCTCCAAAATGTAAACTCCACTGCTGATCTACAGAGACAGAGTATAAAATAAGGGAGAGAAAGTACTTATGGGAATAGAATCAAAGAATCATCAAGGCTGGAAAAACCTCCAAGATAATCAAGTTCAACTTTTGCCCTAACGCCACCATGTCAACTAAACCATAGCACTAAGTACCACATTCAGATGAATAGTTCCCCTCTTTTATCAAAAATGTCGTACACTGAGCTAGAACAGAGCAGAAGTTTCTGCACAACTTGTGATCAACATTAGTTTTTTCTGGACAAGGCTCATGCCCAGCAGTAGTGAACATGGGTTCTCCCTCACAGAAAGAGCAGTGCTGGCTGCACATCACCAAGCCATTCGGCTCATTTTCACTCAAAGCTAGATGACACTAGTACTAGATTGGATCAGCCATTGCTTTGTCTAACTAAGCCTTGAAAACCTTCAGAGGCAGAAATTCAACAACCTTTCCTGCTATCCTGTTTCCTCTCCTTCACTACTTTCCTAGTGAAGAATGTCTTTTCCTTAAATTATCATTATTGAACCCTCACAGCCACAGTCTGTGACTGCCACCCCTTGTTATACTGTCTGCTGACTGGGAGAAGTTTGGGTCAGACATCTAACTGGGAGAAGTTTGGGTCAGACACCTTTCCACCTTCTCTTCAACTACATGTAGGCTCCCACCATAGTGCTTCTTACCCTCCTCTTCACCAGACTTTGCACCAGTTCCTTCCAACTCTCTTTGCACCATATGTGTCCATGGCTTGTGCCCATCAAGATAGCTCTCTGCAGGACCATCTCCAGTTTCTCCCCATCGCATTCAAGCTAGGAGATCCAGGATTGGATGCAGCATGTCAGGGAAACCTCACCAATGCTGAGCAGAGTGGAATGAGAGCTTTCCTCAGCCTGCTGGCCACCCTCCTCCTAAAGCAGCCGAGTGCCTGGTTTTCAGTGTTAGTACTTCATTGGTTTATCCTTCACTGGTATCCACTCTAACATTTAAGTTGTTATCTTTGTCCCAGTTCTCTGCTACTAACTTGTTTCTTGCTCTTTCTCAAGTCATTAATTCTGTTTGAATGGGCCTCGCATCCCTGCTGCTCAAGGTCTCTGTAAATTTGAAGTGAGAACTCTGTGTAATCTCCAGGAGATGGTCTCACATTATATGTTGGCACAGCACTCAGTACAGAGGGGTACCATAAGCTGGCTTATATTTATATTTACTAATAAAATGGGAAGGTTTTACCTTCTGTTGCTATTTCATATAAACATTAAATAAATTGTAAGTCATCCCACCAAAAATAAGAACCATACTTTGAAAGAAGAGAATGGTAAGGGCATGAGGAATATAACAGATTCTTGTCCCATTTTGAACAGACTTAAACCTGTGGAAATGTCCAAACATTCAGTAATGGTGGAGTCTGCTTCATTGACCTCAAAGACAACTAATCACAGTCTAAGTTTACACTAGTAAAATATAGCCTAAGGTTGTTTCTGAGCACTGAAAAGCGGTAATCTGTACTCTGAAATTGTTGGGACACTGCCTTATATGCTTTTGCTCCATATCGAGTGCTCCCAAACAGGTTTTGGGAATTGGAATTTACCAGAAGCTATTCCTAACAGGTAATTTGTGGTCACTACATCCCAGAGGCTAAGAAAATTTAGAAGCATAAATTTGTGATGTCATGTAGCCTAAGTGCTTTCAGTGTCTAGGCACAATCCTGGGCATGTTTAATTTACTAGTAGACACTGCCATACATGCCTGCCCTATGCAATTGCATGGAACTCAAATTCTGTGTTCATACAACTGTAGTAATTGAGAAATAAATAATTCTTCTTTCATGACTGAAAAAAATAAGGCCTCTCTTACTTGGGGTGAAGTGCTGATCAATAAAGTTATGTCTAGCAAAATAAAACCCTGTTAAATTTTAGTAGAAATCATATCACTTGCCATAATCATCTTTATTCCTATCTCCATAATAGTAAAGACCTCCTGTGGTCTAGAAATAGGGAAATGTGCTACTCTTTGCAAAACATATTTTTATGTCAGCTTATCTCTTTCATCAGCCTTTCCTCAAAATATAAAATAAAAAAAAAATAAAAAAAAGCAAAACCCCAAACAAAACAAAAAACCCTGTCTGGAAAATTTTGAGCTATTTATGACCTTTGAGCTCTAGATATCTCTCCATCTCACTCATTCCATGGTTCCCTCCATCCTGCTTCCCCCTTTACCCCACCTTTTCCGTAACTCTGCTGCCCAGGGCAGACAGCCTTTGAGTTCTCCCTTCTGTTTCCTTCTCTGCACTGACCACTGCTCCCTCACTGTTTCCATAATGGCATATTTTGAGGGGCTGTGAAGGGGGCTGCTCCATCCTCTCTGAAGTCTGATCATACAAATTGCATTAAGTGTCACTGTAAAAATGCTGGGGTTGCATAGCTCAGCATCCTGCTGCTACAGTGACAGCAACAAGATTTCTAGGTTCCATTGTAGATTTCTGTGAGCATATACAGACAGCTCCCAAACCAGTTCACCTCACTGAATTTTCACCTCTCTTTTCTTCTACTTTTTTTCCAACCTTTTTTTCCAACCCTTTTTTCTTTCAAAGTATTCTTACGAAAAACCATAATAATATGGATGACATATAGGCATTTTTTAAGAGTTTATGACTCAGACAAAACCTCTACAGTCACTGTTTCTTGTCTTGACAAGCCATAAGAAATAGCTCAGCTCTTGAAAGGTGAAGAGGTATGGTAGTGTTAGCATCCAAGAAGTAATCACCTGTAGATGGGAACATGTGCTGGTGTGGGCAGAGGGGAATTGCACATTAAGAGCAGGGGAAAGGAAGCAAAAGAGCCACAGTAAGACATCATCACAGAGGCAGGTGCACTTACAGAGGAAAACACCACCCTGAACACAGTATAGTGAGAGCAGCCCAAGAAAAAAATCTGCAGAATTTATGCTGGCTGTAGTGTGATATGAGAGATATTCAGAACTGTCTCCTACAGGGTGATTTTCCCCATCGCCCTGCAGGGCTCTGAACAGTTTTTATAAATCAAAGAGATTGAATTGCTGTTACCTGATTCTACCATACTCTTAAGCCAAATTAATACATTCTGTGGAAATTCAGTTAATCTCTGCACTGAAGAGCTACAATTCCCTCTGCTCTATTCCATCTCCCCACTGTAATGAGTCAGTGTAACTAAAATGTAGTGAAGGATATGTAGTCAAGCCAGAGACCAATACATCCAAGAGAATAAGACTGTGGGATTTAGAGTTACAATTTGCACAAACCTGTCACAACTCAGAGGAGCACAGTTGAGTTGTCACTCCATGCAAAAGCCCCATTCCTAGACATATTTAAATGAATGAAAACTTGTAGAGTTCCTCACGTCCACCTTTAGTCTCTATTTTGACTTTTCATTTGTAATTCAGGATGGAAATGGCATCCAGGCATTGGAATGGCCTGCAGGAAGGGTTCATATGCAAGCCTCCCTATTGCCTGGTGTTATCCTACGTGGTGCTAGAGCAACTGCTGCTTGGGCAATGGGTGACCCCCAAGTGCTAATAACCAAGTCACTTAAGTGAGGCTCTAAAAGTGATAATTCAGAGGTTTCAGTTAAAAACTTTATGCTACTTTGTATTTGCTCTCAAAGAGGCTTTAAGAGAAGATTAATGATGAATTCTTCATATGCATTATCTTTAGCGAAGACATGTGGCATGTATTAGTAATACAAAATAGGACTGTTGTCACATTCCAACTTGCTTCAGCAGGTGTTGTCAGAGCTGTGCGAATGTCAGCAGACAGCTTGTCAAGCCAAGAATTTACTTCTAAAATTTAATATTTTTGTTTGTGGTTTATCATTTTTGAAAAAGCAGTATTTGCTCTTCCATCATACAAAGTTCCATATTTTATTTTTTTTTTTTAGTTTCAGGAAGCTTCTTGCTGCGTTTTGATGAGGTCAAACTTTCTCCAGAGCTCTTAAATTGGTTGTCAAGGTAGTGGCTTATTCAGTAATATGCAAATGCACAAATTCAGTCTTGCTTTCTCTGTGTGTGTGTATAAAATCCTTTTTTTACAAACACATCTCTCATAATGTAGACACACCAGTCAGCATAGTTTATCTGAAAAACTCATTAAGTAACCTATTAGTACGCTTCAAGTATTAAAATCTAAGTAACAATTAATCAAAGATTCTTAGAGGAAGTTACTTCATTCCTTTTAGTTCAAAGAAAACCAATTCCATCCATGTCAAGAAATAAAACGTTTACTATTGTGTTCCAAACACAAAGACGTGATTTTTTCCCTTGTTTGTTTGTTTTCAGTAGAGCCACATAAACACTGTTGTAAGTCACTGGCTCCCAGTACAGGACCGAAAAGGAGTTCACTAGCAGAATTACTAAAATTGCATGAGATTTTTGAGCTGCAAATGACATGTATTTAGATAAAGTGTAATAGTTTTAAATAGTACATTATGTATCAATACAGTACCAAAATGGAAACAGGAGGTTTTTTCCTCAAGTGATAATACCTGTGATAATATTAGTGATAACACCCGTAGAAAAGATACAGTTTCATAGAAACACCTGTAGAAAAGATACAGTTTTTTTTTGATCAGACCCACATCAAAATTGGTTTTTTGAGAATATTATGACATGTTTATTTATGAAGGTTCTCTCTGACAGTAGTGGCTAGTCTGCATCTGGCCATAGATGTGGCCGATAGTGTCATAGCTGGTATTGAAGTCATGGTGATGATTACCCGACAAAGTTTGGCAGTGTTTTGTCCTCTGGAAATTATCTTTGGAGGTGCATGAGAAAGGTACCAATGGGAAAGCCTTAAGTATATAAAGGAAATATCAAAAATATAGTGCTGTGATGCAGGAGATGAGACACAGAAAAGAATTACAGTAAGAAACACTAGCAATGTTGCGTCCAGTATTGCTAGTAATTACAGGAACTGAAAGGCACAAATTAATTAGATATTGAGTTCTTACAATTTCCGTTAAGAAAAAACATTGATTTTTGCTCTCTTCCTTACTGACAGTAAGTTTATAAAGATGATAGAGAAGGACTATTGCATTTGCCTTCTTTCTGCTCCTACTCTCAAGCAGGCTTAGCCAAATAAATCTGCAATATATTTGCCTACCATCATAGCCGAGGCTTTACTGATTGAACACTTTGGTGTGAGGTGGAGTGGGAACCTCACACTCCGTGTCTGGGCAAGTAGAGAAGGGAAGAGGCAGACGTTGCAGTGCAGCTGAGCATCAGTGACAGAGCTTGCTGGAGGGGAAAATTAAGCACTGGTCTGGGAACAAGCTATAATTTTAAGAGCCTGTTCTACTGTGTCTAACTTACTGCCTCTAGCATAGATCTGCACAGAGCAGGCACAACACTCATTCTGTACTTTTACTAGGATGGATGTGCAGTTTTGAAATTAAGATGTTAAAATCTTACATTTTGTCTTCTGTGAATAGGGAAAGTGTGCTTTTGCACTGAACTAGTTATCCTACATAAAATCTCATGAACGACAATGCAAAAGTGTGAAATTCGTATTTCATTGCTGTTATCTACATGCCCCGAGGAGAAAACTATTTAGTGTTAGGTTACTGTTTATATCTCTGATAAAAAGTGGTAGATATTACACAAAAAGGAGGGAAGAAGGTGTAAAGGAATTCATATGACAGGTGTTGTTCTTGAGATTAAATTATTTCTGAACTTTCTGATATTTGCAAAAGAAAAGTTGACTCTGACTTCCTAAAATGATGCAAGAAGGAGACTCGAATCTAGATCTATTTTAAAGATTTTGTTTCAACCTATCAAAATATGCCATTCCAATCTTATGCAGCATATTTATTTTTCTTGGGATCTAAATTCTCCAGACGAAACTAACTTAGTGTCATATAAAATATGCATCTTATGCTAGGCTAGATTCTGATGCTCTGCTTCATGCCAGTAAGAGTTCATATGCACTTAGTTCACCAAAAAGCAGAAAAATAGAATTATAAAATAATGAGAAATTAGAATCCACCCCAAGGTGAACTCGTCATCCTTCCTTGCATAAAAGCCACCAACACTTGCAGTATGTTCCAGCAAAACTCATATGAAACATAATTCTTAAGTCCAGTTCATTAGCTAGATAATTAAGAGACTAAAAGCGTAGTTTCTATAGATCCGAGGACACCAGGGACAGCTCAGTTCCCAATATTTTTCTCAACAGGTTTTGATATGTCGGCTTTAGTGACTGAATCAATGTGTTGTAGGAAGGACATCAAGATGTTAAAATATTGCTGTATCATACTTAATTTGCAGTGCTTTTCCTTTTCTGTCCATGCAGTTAAGATGACATCATGAAGTAATTTAGTCAAGAATGAATTGTTTTCAGGACTCTCTCCATGATTTTTTTATGTAAGGAATAATAAAAATTCATTTTATATATAAATACAACTAATTCATATTGTGTAGAGAGATGTGTAAGGGCTCTGGTTCTTGGATTTCTTCTATTTTTACAAAAGAAAACATACCTATAATTAAGCTTATACCATAAAAGATTTTCTTATTGAATTTTCCTTTTGACATGATTGATTTCTGTATTGACTCTAGGAAATGGAAACCAGTAAGTGGAGTCTGACATAAAAGAAATATTTGATCTCCGCAGTAATGTCATTTACTACAGTAAGAGCTAAACTAGAATGCGAATTGCCACCAGCTCCTTCTGCATATGCAAATGAATTTTTTTCCTCTGGGTTATAGTTGCATCCTGTCTGAGGAGGGTAAATAAATGAAGCCACTGATTCACCTGTCCCTGCAATGGGGATGGATGGGAGAGAATTTGTACATCATTAGGATACCTGGCATAGAATTTTGGCCTGGAAAACATTAGCACATAATGTGTCAGAAAACTAAAGCCTTCCTCTGTTCTTTCACGTGGAATAAACATGAGAATAACCTGCAGGTGAGTGGATTTCTGTGCCAACATGAAATAAGCATTGGCCCTGCTCCTGTTGCTGTTATTCACTGCTCCTGATGACCAGCGATACTGATGTTGTTGTTCATCTGTGTTGAGCAGCGGTACTACTGTGTGTCAGATGCATTATAGGTCATAAAATTGCAAAGGGGTGGTGGTGATGTTCCAAGTAAATTTTTACCTACTGCATAATTTCATAAAACAATAAACACAAATCTCCTGCATTCATCGTGCAGCATAGTTAATTTGCAGAGCATCAGGTGAAAAATCACTGCAAGTTGCTCACCTAATAATAATAACGGTCAGCCAGAATTGCTAATAAATCAAGCTTAGACACCCTGAGACAGTCTATCTAGATTATTTATTTTTTCATTACAGGGCTTGATTTTGCAATTTATTATTCCTTTTATTATTTACTTTCTACCAATGCCCACATTTCGCTCTGTTATGGCCCAAACTAAGCAGAAGACACATATCCCTGCCCCAGGGGTCCCACACCAGGTATCACTACCCAGTTCATGCTTTGTTCAGTGGTAAATCCTGCACAGGGATGGCAGCTCTAGCCATCTTCCCCCAGCTTGATCCTGTGAGCACATGGCATGGGGACCGAACACAGGGATAGAAGTCCGGAGGAGCAGGTACAAATGCTGTATTGCACCTGTGGGTAGTGAGGCTGCCACTGGTGGGGCAAGAGTGTGGCGTCCCAAGACGCTTCTCTAATAGACATCTCATGGCAGCATAGCAGCAGCTGGGTTTGAATAGGCATTTTTCAGCTGAGAAAATCATGGCAAGATATGGAGTGAAATGCCAGTCATTTCTGTATCTCTGAATTTATAATGCACAGAATAAACGTTAACATGTAACATTTCACTGTTGAAAAAGATGAAAAGAGGCTATTTTGAAATTCCCCAAATGACATGAGTTCTGCAATTAGAAGTAAAGGAACTTCAAAGTCTCCCAAAAATGCTACAATAAGTGTTGCAATGCCTCCAGGGGAGAAAAGCAATAATGCTGTCATGAGGCACATATCTTGCTTTACCTTCCATTTTGTTTCTGGGCTGAGCAGCTGTCTGTACAGCAAATACGTGCACATACACTTACAGCTTGCCTCAATCTTGGGTGTTGCAGAGACCTTCCCTCTCTTTTCCTCCATCTATCACGATTGGAAATAAAATTGGTATTGCTGTGTTAACTGACAGCAAGAGGTCCAGAAAGAAAGTTGGAACAGACTATGGAGGGCATGATCTATGAAATGTCTTTGGAGACTCACTCCCCCACCCCTTATCTGACAGTACTCAAAATTGCTATTTTCCAAATGTACCTAAGCTCTTATTTTTCTGGGCTTTCTGTGCAGATAGAGTAAATGGAAATAATTGAGTTGTGAGGAAAGGTTTTCATTTTGGTGCACCAAGAGGCTTGTAATAAGAACATTAGCACACTTATTAAAATGTCTTGTTTGTTCATGTCCTGAATTTCAGACAGGGGTATTGTATTTTCATTTTTTTTTAAAGAAATATAAATAAAAAGCTAATAGCCAATTTCTGAGCATGGTTGACTAGATGGGAATGTGCTAACATTAGTATATTCTCATTAGAGAAATTTATTATGCTCCAGTCAACAAAGACATTTGTTCATAGATAACAGTCAATTTAAAAGCAGGACCAGCTCCAGTGAAACAGGTTGCTGTTTCCCACTTCACTGCTAGAAGTTTCTGGTGAGAAATCTGCCTTTACCAATCCTGGCTGAACCATTGGAGCCAAACGGCAGCACATGAGCTGCCATGTCCTACACACTTTCCTACTGATGTTGGGGATGTGACCAGTGGTCCCCCAGCTGGTTGTTGTGGTCTTCACCAGACCCATCTGAAGCCTGCCCTGAACCTGTTCCCAAAGAGAGGGAAGACTGAAGGACTCTCTCATGGTTTTCTTCTCATACTGATGTCAGATGGCTGTGTGCAGTGGGGTCCTGCCTTAGGATGCCACCCATGTGCAGATGCACCAGTGAACAACACTTTGCAGTGTTCTCATTTAGAACTTGCAGCCCAACCACTTTCTCCAGCCTTTCTCTTTCTGGATTAATTGTGTGACTGGAATGTCTCCACAGCCACCGTGTGAGAAAAAAAGAGTTAAAACTCAGTGCCAGACTGGCTCATAGCTAGGCAGAGGGCCCTGCTGCTTGTTAATGGGTTTCCATGAGGACTCAGTATGTAATATTGAGCTCCAGGGGACTAAGGCACTGAGACCTGGATGATACATTGCAGTTTTGTGCCAGGTGGGAGCCAATAATGGGGTGCACCCTCCCCATGAGCAAGACAGCTGCAAAGATCCACACCTTGAAGTCATAGCAGCTTTTTCACAGTTAGCAGAGATTATGTAAACCCTGAGCCAAAGCTCCCAACATCTATTTTATTTTGAACAGAAGGCTGAAATCCGAATGGTGAAATGTTCCAGATTCAGCAACCATAAAAACAGGGATGGAATGAACAGTAAAATTAATTGCAAGACTTGATTCCAGTGTTGCTTCCCTGTAAAGTAACAACAACAGAAAAAACTCCTCACATATGCATACACATTTCTAATTAAACTGCTTAGAACAAAAAGAAGAAAGGCAGTCTGGATTGCCTGAATCATTGAAAGACATTTTGGCACTTAAACCTCCTCCTTCCAGCTAGCCTGCTGCTGAGGGCTTTGAGATGCTCTCCTTGGTGGAGGAAGAAAGGCAGTTGGCCTCAGTGCTTGGGACATGTGTGTCCTATTTGGGGTCTCCCTTCTCCAGGTCTCCTGTAGAGTGGTCCATGCAGCAATCCTTCTGCCTGCTTGTACCATGGCCTGGCTCAAGGGAAAAGGCCCTTCTAGTTAAGTTTCTGTTCAAAGTTAAGCTTGCAAATAGAGTCTACATAAACTGGAAATGGACAGTTTTTTGTACAAGTAATTACACAATAGCTTTACGCTTTGCATGGCCTCTAAGCACTTCCATAATTAAAATAAATCCGTTGAAGTATTTACTGTAAATGTTGAAAATCTGCAAAGTAAAAATAAAATAACAGTGAATTTAAGGTACTACATAAATTTGGAAATGCGTCCCTTCATGTCAAAGTATAAATAAAAGCATCTATGTAAAGTGCAAATACTATTGAAAATTCTGAACAATGATGTTCAGATACAGCTGAACAGCAGTTTAAATTATATTATTTATAGGAAGTGTTTTCCCTAGCATCAAGAAAAGAAATGTAAACCCATCAAGAAAACCATAAATATTTTGAGTTTGCATCTAGGAAACCATGACAGAGGTGAAATATTGAAACAGTTTCTCACAATGCATGATTTACTTTGTTGGAGATAAAATAATTTTTGCTAAGTTGTTTATGCAAGGCAACTGTTTTGGAAAGTTGCTGAGAGAGCAAAGGTTATGTTACCTTTTACTTGCTTTATAGTTTAAGGAAGCATTTGTTCCAAATATCCTTCCAGTCTAATGTGTCTATATTCAGTATTGGAGTATAAAAACAAAAAAGAAAGAGGGAAAATGTAAGAGAAATTCTGCAAACTGCAGGGGGAAGAATTTCTGCAAGATAATCACCGATATCTGCAGAAACCTCTTTCAGATGTTTATTACACTTTTGTACAGGATTGCAACGTCTCTGTTCATTTCTCTGCAACACTTCATTTGATGTGTCTAATGTGCTTCAGCTGCCATTATTTGGCAGGCTTCACTTACCTCAGTGGAGCTAAGCCAGTTTGCATCATACAAGGCTCTGGCACATGGTTCTCAGAGTTGTTTAGGAAATGCATAGCCCTTTTGTGTGGGGTTTGTAGAAGCAGAAAAATTTCTTAAGCATGAAACGTTATTTACTTCTGTTGGCATAAAACACTAATTAAAAAAAAAAAACAAACAAAAAACCAAAACCAAACCACCAAACAGATCTACAGGTGAAACTATGAATACAGATTAAAAAATCCTGAGGTATAAAAGACATAAAAGTTGGGCAAACAGAAACATTGGTGAAACATGTCCTCCAAACTAACAGAGAAGAATTACTATCCTGTGATACCAGAAGTATGATGGACATTGAGCTGTTAACAGAAAATGTTCCAGGTGAACAGAATTTGTGCCCTTCTGTCTCCCAACTTTTGCTATGAGGGAACTAACCTCTGACATTTGATACATGGAGCTTTATAGTAGCTCTTTTTCTTTGTTCTATTGCAAGGCTGTGAAAGCTAGCAAAGGGGAAAAAAAGTGCTGATGTTGATGATGATAACTTATTGAAAAAAAAGGAAACATATTAACATTTCAAACACATTAAATGAAGGAAAAACAAAGCCACGAAGACCTCTGGGTAAATCCACAGCTGGTGTTAAGCAGCAGTGTCACTGAAGTGCATGATGTCTTCTTCTAGTTCAAAGAGAAATTAATTCAGTGAGGCTCTGTAGTTTTATATCATGTAGGTCAGACTGGATGAGCACTGTGGTACCCTGTGGTTTTATATATAGACTGCAGAAAGTGGCCAAGCTTATATCCTTCCTTTAAGTAGCATTCCCACCACTGAAACAGAATCCTGGGCTAAATGGACCATTGATCTGACCCAGTAAGATATTCCTTATGTTTTTTATATTCTTTTCTATAAATCTTCATCAACTGATACAGGAAAAGTTCCAGCCTCTGCTTATGTTATGAAATATTTATCAAACTGTCTACCTAGACTGTATCTTTCTTCTTGTATTCTACTTCTTCCTTTGCCTATATTTATTTTTTCTGTTCTTCAGTTAAGTTATAGGTTCCCCAAGGAAGGGTGTATCTTCCACGTGTTTCCTGCAGTGTGACTAATATACTTTTGAGCAATAAAACAGAGTAATAAAAATATTCCACTTTCCAGGGCCACCTATTTTACTTCCTATATTGCAGAATTACCTGATTCTGAGTCAAGGAAACCACTGGGGAAAAGTATGTGTCAGAAGAATTAAACACAGACAGAATAACTGTAACAGTTTTTCTAGGGGATGATTTGGCAGGTTGTTGCCTTTGGCTCCAACAGGTTAGGGCCTTAAAACAACTTTCCTCTCTAGGAGGTAAATTCAGAAGGTGCCTGTCTCTAGTTGATGGGAAACGTGATAATCAACAGGTTTTGTCTATATTAAAGTCAATATGGCTTTGAAATGATCCAAGCCTACTTGGCAGACAGACTATGTGCGATAGCCAGGTGGAGAAAACTCCAACCTAGACCACTAACAGAAAACACCCAAAACACTGCAAACAGAACTCTATTAATGGCATTACCACCACTCGTATGCATTAGCAGAGGCTTAAGGATACATGAAATAGAGAAGGAATAGAGCAGTTAACTGACAGTTAACAAGACAACCTGGGTAAGCCCCAGATTTTCTGCTCTAGGAAAAAAAAATTGAAAATTTATAAAAAATAGGAACGGTCTTATAGAGCTTTTCCTGCAAATATCTTAAAACTTGTCTTTCTTATATAGACAGTGCTCTGTCAGCAGTGTATTGCTGTTATGACTTGCACTGCTGGAGCGTGGCTGAGCTGGTCTTGCCCCTGAGAACCTCCCCCAGGGCAGTGCACAACCACAGAGCACCAACTCACAGAGGCAGCAATTTGCATGTGTGGGAGATAAAGTGTGCCCAACAATACAGAGCCTGAGAACTGGGCTGTCAAAATGGAGCTGGTAGAGAGAATACTGGCTGTTGCGTGACTTGCAGATGACATTTCACTGCTGTTCTATTCCAGTCTTGCTATCTCTGGAACATAGCGCATCCATAGTAAGTACAGTCATTCCCTGCACATCTGTGCCACCAAGCAATACAATAGCCACAATTCACTGGTCTTTTGCTCAGACATGACTTGGAAACTCTAGCAATTAACTCAAATTAGGGGTTTTGTGGTTGGGACCTTCCTTGTTAAGCGTGCTGAGTTACAGAAGCTGAAGAGTTCCTACAGACAAGCTCCACAGTGATAATGTGACATGACCACCTGCTCCCTGTTTTCCTGCCTCCCACGACATGTTACAAGGCTGGTAGAATAATAAGCAAAAGGCTTCCCGTCACAGTCTAGCATAACAGCTCAGAAGACCAAGTTTTTGTTAATGAGATTTGGGCTGAGAAGGCATTAAGTGAAGGGATGCAGCTGGCGCACCAGTACACATCTGATGCATCAGAAGAGCAGGAGCCTCTGGTAGAAAGAGTGTGGGTAATAACCCTTCAAAGTGCTCCAGCTTAATTTGCAGGAGTTCACCTGTCAGAATCACAAACACCATCTGCTTTTGGTGGTGCCTAATATTTGCTGAACCAAGTCAACTATTTGCAGTAGAGTTCTGCGAGCCACAATTTTCCCTGAGGTTTTAAAAATTGATAATCCAATATTAGATAGGATATCATTAAATAAGGGAAATACAGTCTCATGTTTTGGGGCATGTGCTAACTTAAAGCCAGAATGGGTAAGTAGGAAGTAACCTGAGCTGTGGGTATGTTAAGCCATAGATATCGCATACCTTGTCCTAAAACGCCTAGTACTGGGTGTTGTCTGAGACAGGAGGCTGGATGAGAGATTAATTCCGGTCTAATAGCTACTTTTCTCATTGTTTTTACACTAGTCTTACCAGATCTTTTTTGTTGTTTCTTGACTTCTTATAGGTTATGTAGAATTATGTAAACAATTGCACTATGCTCTGATAAAAATGCAGCATAAGAAATAATCATATAAGCAGTTTCAAGAAAGAGCCTTTTAGTGATGTGCTGGCAAACTACTGTGTATCTGAATTCTCCCACAGCAAATACAACATTTGGCACTTGCAGTTATTACAATGCTAATCCATGTCCCTAGGTAACTAGAATATGCCCAAAAAGGTGCTGTACAAACTCATTTTGATCCTCATTCATCATGAATGCCAAAATAGCTTTGTGCGTGAAAGTAGCGTGAAGAAAGATGAACAAAGGACTTCCAAGTAAATATGAATGAGAATCTTTTTATGTCCAGGTTCCTAGTTAGTTGGAAGGGCCTTGTCATATAATAAGGCATTGGATTTCTCCTGTAATAATACCCATGAGCTGTGTACATCTATATATGTATATCATCCAGGAAACATTTCTTGAATGTAATGTGGGTTTTGCCCCTTGGTGATACAACATGTAGGAAAGAGCTCCACAATTCAAAAACAGCTTAAAGGCTATTTAGCACATATTACCTCTCTTCATTTCCGTGTAACACTTATTTCTGACAAAATTAAGAGAGTCAATCTATTTTTCCCTGGAGTATCTTCTAAAATTATAGGAATTTTTCACAATCTGTACTTTCTCCCCCCACTTCTTTCTGTTCAGCTGTTGAGGTGAACAGATAAACAAAAATGAAAATGGATCTCAGCTATATTGATTTTCTACAAACATTACAGTAAAGAAACTAGTTACCTGAGCAAGTGCCCAAAAACTGTGACATTATCCATTTACTGCAGAAACACATTTCTTCAAAAGAATTTAAAAACCTACATCATATTTTCACAGACACTTAAGAGCTGGAATAAATATACAACTTTACTCCAGGTTAGTTCAATGCTTGTGTAACTATGTTAACAAGACATGGGACCTAAATTTGATCACTAGGGTTGAACTCAACAAAGGGATATGTGACTTCCACATAGAAATAGCTCGCAAACACTTAGTTTTTCTGCATCTCTTCAAATATACTCTCTGTCTGAACATTGATGAATTTGACACTCCAAGATTACTTGTGTCGATAAGAGTACCAATGTTAATTTTGACTTGCAAGTGCAGCAAGCCACTTATTTGGAAGGAAGTTAAAAAAAAAAAAAAAAAAAAAGTCAAAATTCCCAACCAGCCCCTGCAGGAAATTGTTGCCCACTTGGAGCACCCCCGTGCACCAACAGCTGATCCGGCCTTTGCCACATGAGGAGGTGATCTCCCCTGGCAGAAGCTGCTGTGGGTGCAAAAGGGCAGCAGGAAGTGTCACCAGCAGAGAGAGGCAGGGAGGAAACTGTCAGTAGTCAAGTTGTAACTAAAGAGGGAGTTTCAACTCCGATATCAGCACATGTGCTTTAGGAAGGTCCTGCCATCTCCCTTCTTAATCCTTTCATCTTGCTGCTTCTGTTGTGCTAAACATCTAATTTGGTTATTTTCTACATTCAAGTTAAATTTGCACTGGGTACTGGAGTTTAAAAAGTAGCCAAGTGCTTTTTTTCCCCAACTAAGGAAAAGGAAAAAGAAAAAAAAAAGAAAAAAGAAAAAAGGCAAGTCCAAAAGAAGTCCTCCAGACTTTGTTTTTTTTCATATGAGGGGAAACAAACAAGCCTATCCAAAAGCAAGTAAGCCAAATTTCTGCTGAATGTCATAGTTTTAATAAACAATCTTCCTTTAATACAGATCCTATGTAGCAATATGAGTTTAGTATTACGGCATAATATAATAGCTAAAATACTACCATCTGCAGTCTTCCTTGACACCAAAGGTCACGTTTATGAAAGATTTTACTCCCACTCTCCTTTACTCCCGCTCCCCACATTTCTCAATTCTCCTCTGCGAGACTTGGAGAAAATGCATTACAAGGAACACCTAATATCTTGGTGCAGATTAGATTATTTTTGTCTGCAAATAAAAAATGTTAGCTAATAAAATCTGTTCTCGTGTCCCTCAAGAACCATCTTCCATTATTCATTTGGAAAAGAAAAAATACTGAATGACTTCATGTTCACATGAAATAGAAACCCACTTTGTCCAGTGGCAGAACTGTCTCCTGGTGATTGAGCTCAGTGAAGCAGCTTTTCTATGCTGAGGAAATGTTTCCTCTGTTGTATTACTACAAAAAGTCAAAAAGTGACAACATCCATAACTAAAAATCCAATAACATTTTCAAATTAAATTATTTATTTTTTAATGTTGTGAAATGTTTAGGTTGGTTTTGACTTTTTGAAGTAACTTCTATGTGTTTGGCTGCCCTTTAACATAAATTATCTCCCATTTCAAATTCAGGACATTTTAAACAAAATAGTAGAATGCATCATTAAGACAGTGTTGGAACAGATATAACATTAAATGGCCAATTCACTCACTTGCTTTGGCTCTAAAAAACCAAAGGTGAGTTGACAAAATTTTCCATTGAAAATCCCCTGCATTGAAAGGATCTAGACAACATAACTAATGTATAAATGAATTTGATGTTCCAATTCAGATGCTGATTGACCTGCCCATAATTGTTGAGGAATTTTTTAATGTAAAACTCAAGTTTCATATACCTGGCTGCATAAAAATCCTAATGCTGAGAGATCAATAAATCCAATACATAGCAGTTTTCTAATTCTTCTGTCTTATGTCTCACACTATGAATCTATCATTTTGATCTGATTACAAAAAAAGTTATAAAGTTGTAAACATTTACTTTATTCATTTCACTAAAACCTGTTAAGACATAACTATTGCTGTCATCTTTATCTGCTGTTCTCATAATCAAGTAAACCCTAAATTCTCTTCAAATATTATCTTATGCTTATTTAGACATCAGTCCCTTGGCCAGTGAGACTACTCAAATGGCAGAAACAGTTTACAAATACTTTATAGGTCCTTTGCAGAATCAAGGTCTCAGTCTATAAATAAGTAGTGGCTATGTATTGTAAGTAGTGTACTAGGTTGTATAGTATTCAGTAAAATGAAGTTGTCATCCTTTGAGAAGCTGAGATTTCAACATATCAGTTCATAAGGTACAAAAAATACTGAGAAAGTGACCTCAAAGAGCACAAAGTGAATTCTAGCACTTTAGAAAAGTAGGATTCATTTCTATGTTGAAGCTAACTGTGAGTCTCATTAAAACATTCAAAATTGAGTTTACTTAATTTCATCCTGGATTTGTTCCTGTCAAAGTCCAGACTCCTTCTGATTGACAATGTAGTAATATATGAGAACAGTGTTCATTTCTAAGTCTATAACACCTTTAGTAGTCTTCAGAATGTATGATCTTATGCATGTAGTAATCCTTTCCCCATTTAACCACTCAATATTTCTTTTGTTTCTTTTGCTCCCTCCACGTTTTTATGACCTGGCTCACAAAATGCCTTTTGGTAATTGATTCCCAGAGTAATATTTAACCTGTTCATTTCGACTCAGGATTTTGGCCTTTATTGCCCCAGATATGGAAAATAATTAATCTACAGTTGGGACTGGCTACTGTTCAGGATAGAAAGGGGATTTTTTTTGTTCTTCAACATACTAGGGCATCTCTAAATACTTTTAAACATGTTATTCCTTGTACTTCCAATAGTTAACAATTTGAAGTGTACGTGTGAAACTAATAGAGTCAAAAATAGGGAAAGAAATATGGTTGATTTTTTTTCTATGGAAATCAAAGCTTTCATATTTCTTTTCTGAACGAAGATGCCAGACCAAAGGAGTGCCCTCTGCTTGTTACATTGATAGTCTGGAGACATGAACAATATTATTGATGTGCAAACACAAGGGGCTGGAGGTTCGTACCTGTTTCTGTGTGATTAAAGACCTGCAGGAGGTACTTGGTGGCAATAGGCACATGGTGTTTATGATAAAAGGGAGTAGAAATGACAACTGACCTTTCCTGAAGTTGGGAATGAGACTGCAAAAACTTTGGGGCTCAACTTCCCTGCAACTTCCTCTTTTGTCTTCCCACCCCCCAATTCCATCCTTTTGGATGCTTTGTTTCATGTTACTGTGCCAGAGTGTACATTTTAATTACTGAAATTTTTATCCTCCCATGCGAAACCTAACCTTTTATTTCTACCAACAGTCCCTCTGATAAAGGCGGTGTTCTTCCTCCATTCCTTCCTTTTCCTTCACTCAGATATCAGTGCTATTCAAGGCTTAGTCCTACCATCCCTCCCCCTGCTCCCAGAGTGTTCCTGAATTTCAAAAAAGCCTAGAAGTGACAAACTTGGAAGTCTTGGATATCTTCATTTTCCTTGGGTGAATTTTCCTTTCACTCCTCAGCACAACCACCAAAGTAGCCCTGTTGGTATCTAGAAAAGCCTTGGTGTGAATCACTCAGATGGCTCTGGAGCTGGTACCAACAATGCTCTGTAGCCTGGGAGCATCCCAGATACCACTAAATCTTCAATCACAAATAATCACTGGAAGTTTCTACCAGAATTCCAGAATAAGAAAAATCCCAAACAAATTATTTGGTTGCAAATTACAACATACAACTACACCTGTATACTTTCTGAGCTTAAGGAAGGTAGACTAGCACTTGTGTTCTTTGCAGAAAACAGTCGACAAGTAATAATTTTATTAGACAGAGGTGCTGTGATAGGACACAAAACTAAGGTCTTTATATTCCTTTAACACTGTTTTCATTTCTCCTTGCTCCTTTTACTCTTCACAAATTGCACAAAATGGTAATAGTAATGTTCATTAGTAAAGTATTTCAAGGATTTATGGTGCTGAGTATTGCCCTCATTTAATAAGGGGACGGGCCATGATATGTCAGCTATGATACAGCACAGTAATTGTGCCACAGACACCTTTAAACTCCCCTGTCTTTAGTCTGTATTTTGCTCCTAACCTCAGAAATGTAGTGCGCGACTGGAATCATCCAATCTCTGCTTCATATAATTTCATTGCTCAATGCATAAACAACTGTATCAAATCAGAAACCCTGGTATAGTTGTCCTACTGGTGTAATTTAACCTTTCTCTTACACAAGTATTTCAAAATGTCAGTAAAACTACTCTCATTCCTATGCCCTTAATCATCTCTTTTTTTATCTCTTTTGATTTTCTTGCTTTGATAAGGTTGACATCAGAAACCTTCCGCTTATGAATGCCAATCTGAAGTGCTCCATAAGTTATCTTGATAAAGATGCTGGGTCACTGCTTTGGTCATTTCACTTGTTCCAAGAAATGAAAACCTCGTAAATCTTTGGTGGTATAATCACCATCTTGCAGCATGTGATGGCCACAGGTTATACCCCACTTAATTGCTTTTGAGTTTCACCATTGGTCATTGTGGAAGAAGATAATGGATTTATTTTACAAAATAAACCAAAAATTCACAAATTGAAACTTTTATATTCCATTCCTGTTGGACTGCAAAGGCAGCAACATTCTCTGAGATGAATAGCAGAAGACAGTGTAACAAATTAATACAAATGAAGTCATTCCTGAGTGACTCCATCTGCTTTGGAAATGAGTCTCGGACTTTGCAAAACGTGGCCGTGATCCAGATAATTAGGCTTAACTCCAAATGAAGCCACACAGGTAACTTATAGCTTCATTAAATCTCCTTGGGAAGGCAGGCATCCAAAAACTAACCTTAATAGAGCAGCATATGATCCATTGACAATCTGCTTGATATTAAAATATGAACTTTGTTTTTACTATTTTACATGAGTATTAGGCCAACAACATATGCAGAGCAAAATGTTAGGGATTGGACATGTTCTCATATCTTGCGTTATACACCAGTCACTACATCCAGAGAACTAGGATCCTAATTTTTTGTTTACAAAGTTTAATCAAAATACATTAATAATCTACAAAACCTAAGCAAGGCACATAAGCAAGTGTCTTTCCTCTGTAATCAACAGGAGGATTATTAGGTAATAACAAATGTTATTCATCTTCATAATGGCTAAATGACAGCCTGCTTAAAAATAACAAATGACTACTCTTCATCAACTATTATATGGTGAATATGACCTTCACATACTTTAAGCAAACAAGTCGTCTTTTCAAAGACTTCCCTAGTTCTTTAATTGATAATGATGAGATGCTTTATCTGTGCTGAGAAAAAAAGAGCTCTAGTTATACCATTTATTTTAGGCATGGAGGCATTTTATATAGCCCTCTGTCAGAAAAAATGCTGAGATATAATACCAATTTTTTCATCAATAATAAATTAATGCATAATTAAAGTGGTTAGTGAGGTGCATAATGAACTCCTGTGAGATGTTTCCCCTTAATGTTTATCAGTCTTCTGTGTGATTTTTTTTCTGTTGATGTGATGCTGCTTTAACACAACAGAACTGGAGAAAAATTGGGCTGAAAGAAACCTCAAGTTCTCTCGTACATCTGTCTGTTCCATCCCTGGCAGAAGTCTGACTTACTGCTTCTTGAAAGCCTCCAGCGTTGACAATTCCTGCCCCAGGAAAATTGGTTCCAACCCTTGCTGCTAGAAATATTTTCATAACTTCTAATCTGAATGTGCCTTGCTGGTTTTTAAGCCCAAGTCTGTTGCAGAATAGGCCCTGGAGTTACCAAACTGAAGCTCTTCTACAGATTTAATCTTACCTTCTAACAAAGTTTCTTTGAGCCTGAAAAGAGTAAAACATATGCAACAGCTTATATATGTCAGTAGTCAGACTGATGAGGATGGAAGCCTAAACAGGTGGTATCCAATACAGTGCAAACAATCATTCTGCCTAGCAAAATCTTTGTACAAAGACTTTTCTTGGCATTTAGATAGTGTCAATTTAGGTTGCTCTGATCCCTGCTAATGATGGTTTACAACAGTTCTGGCCTTTTACAGATACTGACGCCATAAATGTGTCTGTGTCTCCTGCTAAAGTAATGCAGAGTGGTTATACTTTCTATAAGGTAAGGAAAATTAGGGCACTCTCTTGTGAACACTACCTATAGATAAAGCAAAAAACACAGTAACTACCATGCATGCTCTGCAACTTGAAAGATGCTGTCTTTGCCCAAAGTCACTCATTTGCCATGTAATTTACACCTCCAAGAACTGAGATGAGATAAAATTAACAGCTTTCTCCTACCTCTTGTTTCTCTCACAGTATGATGGGTGTTGCAAACAAAACATCATTTACCAGATATGCTCAAAGCGGAGAAAAAGTGATACTAACACTGGTAGAGATCATTTTAGCAATCTTAGACAATTATTTGAAGAGTGCTATGCATTAGAAGGAACATTTTAATCATGACCCATGAAAAGCAATCCTGAAACAAGTGCAATATTAGTTTTGCTTAGTCTCATATTAATTATAGGAGAGCATAATGCTCTGTGTTAAAATTTTTGTTGTTCATTTTAAGGGAAAACAGTGTTTCAGATCATTCCAAATCGGTCTGGGATGCTCCAGTATCTGGTTTTTCCTGCAAATCAGTGTGTAATTATTTATCACTGACTTTTCTTTATTCAAGCATAAAATGAAGGTATTGATTTTTAATTTTTAACATTCTTACTTAATTATCTCCATTAATCATCTAATAATTGAATAAAAACTGTCACAAGCAAAAGTAAATTGTATCTTTTTTAATTTTCCTTGGCATACAAGTATGCCAAAATGCATACCTATGTTAGAGATGTACATACACATATGAATAGCATGTTTCTTGTATGTATTATATATTTATTCTGATCATCTTCCTTTTTCACAAAAGAGATATGTGACAAAAATTAACTGAAGACCCTTCATTAGATGTTACGGATAACTTTCTGATTATCTGATTCAAACTAACTAGGCATGGCAAAGGCAGGCAGATGGTTTGATTCTCTCAGACAACGCATGGTCAAATTCTAACTACTATTTGCTGTACAAGGAGCATACCAGTTGTGCCTTCAGCCTTAAAGAGATGATTTATTGAAGTTATCAAGATCACATCCTAGAATATCAATGCTTTTCTGTTTGTGTCAAATTTGAGAAAATCTGGGGACTGAGGAAGAGCAAGGTGAAAGGGAATTTGAGATTTCCCCTTTGGAGCTTTCTTCTTCCAACTCACTCCCCTTTTCAAGAATATTTGCCATTTAATGTTTTCTCTATTTCTTGCCTGTGTCATGATTTTAAGCCCATTTGTCTTCTATATGAAATTATAGACTTGTCAGTGTGTTTTTAATCTGAATGCTCTGCCTTTCCTGTTATAACTGTGATTATAGAGTGGCAGGTAATATTGAACAGGAGCCTGTTTTCCTAATCTATCTCCAAGGCCAGTGATTTGTTAAATAAACTGGTAACAGTATAAACTTAATGCTGTTCATCTCTCCACATATTATTTATTAGATGCAAGATGACCTAGGACAAAAACTGCAACAACATTAATAAGTACAGGGTCACAAGCTGAGGTCTAGCACACCAGACTTCATTTACTGGTTTGTGTACAGAGTTCCATATTTTGAAGAGCTGTAACGCAGACAGGGATTTACATTCCTGGTGACCAGACAGGGTCTGAAGAGACTGCAACACCATGGATGGTCAAAATGTGTGGAGTTCCTGATCTGCATAAGTGGACACAGGTGAGGTAGTTTCCTGGGGGCTCTTTCCAGCAGGATGCAGACAGGTACAGGATGCTGCATGACTTTGTTGTGGCTGCAGGCTGAGAAGTGATGCACCCAATGTGGCTGGGTGCGGAAGTGAAGGGACAAGACAATTGCAGGAAGCAGGAGAGTCTGAGCTTCACCTCCCAGCTCCCCAGAGATGAGATGCACAGCGCCAGAGAGGACTGAGCGGCATGCACAGAAACACAGTGTGGGAGCCAGGAAAAATGAACACTGTCTCTGTCTCTCTGCAACTCAAGTTTACTCCATTATGTTTCTGTTTTGCACAGGGCTGGTGACAATCACATTTGAGCTTTCAACAAACAAATAATTCTGCTCAATGACAGCTCCCTCCAGATTCATGCCCTACATTTTTTTTCTGGTGTTCTGCAGCCAGCTAAGGAGGGACCAGAAAGGGCTGCATTTTTGGTAAAGGATGCAGTGTGTGTTGTAATTGGAAATCAATGATTCAGTAGGAAGTGAGGAAATGGTACTACATAAATCAGTCAGCTATCACTATTGTGCTTGTTGCTTAATAGCATAATTTTAAAAGAAAGTTGTCTGCAGACATTTACATTTAGTGTCTAAACAATTGTTTAAAACAGAAGGTTGTAAAAGGGCTTGAGCTTTTCAAGATCAGTTGAGTAGTCCTCAGCACTTTTTGTAAGGCTTATAGAGGCAGACAGGGAAGTATTCGTTCCTTTATTTTAGGAGCAGAGATTGATCCAAGATTTTGTATTAGAGAACAGTGTCTTTCCATATTGCAAGTGAGAGGGGTTCAAGTGATTTCTGTGGCTACACGGCAAATCATGTTTTGACACACCAAGAAAAAACACATAGGTCCAAGTACAACCAACTCACAAGAATTCGAGCAGTTTGATGAGTACCTTCTACATGAGAAGCCATATGTAGATATTATAATGCAAATATCATCAGTGTTGATGAACCTAGAGCTATGCGTGGTTTAAAGCTAGACTTGTTCAACCTGCCTGTAAAATGTTATCTTGTTTTCTGGAGAGTGACCCAGATGATCCTAATTAGGATGCTCTAGTCAGATACACAGTCGGTGGAAGTTGTCCTCAGCTCGAGTGAGGCAATGACCTTTGATTTTCACAGTCAAAGCTCAGTTTTTGTTGATGGTTGTGTAGTCCTTTCTACCCAGGAATGAGCAGATAGGTAGGATAGGTCAGGTGGTCAAAGAGAATGTTAGGCAGATGCCCTAACATGACGATGTAAAATTCCAGGGAAGACAAGAGACAGCAGGCAGGAACAAATGTTTGTGCATGTGAAACTAACATGTTCAGTGCTTTGCTCATCCCTGCTAATGCCAATCTACAGAGTTCCACAACTGACCCCAGAGGCCACTGACATTGTTTTTTGCTATGTCTAAGAAGCAAGGAGAAAAACTGTGGGCAATAGCTGATCTACTACACCATTACACGTCACAAGGTTTTGACTCCTCTCTAGTCAGTGGTTTTACCACAGGTGCTCAAGCCAAAACTTAACCCATTTGCATAAGGAAAAGTCACGCCAGGGAACGCTGCACGAGATGCTGGATCTGGTGCTGTGGTATTTCTCAAGAAAATAGTAAGAAGTTGGGCACTCAGTTACTTTTAAAAATCATTTTAAAATACAACATTCTAAAAGTCAGTAATGGGCTGGGGGAAAAAGGCAAAGCTAATTAAATTAAATTGCAGCACTTCTTTTTTTCCCTCAAAGTGCTTGTTTAATATTAAATGAGTTATTTAAAAATAACTATGGACAACAAATGGAGGAAAAAAAAAAGATAGATCAGGTGGACTGAAAATTAAAAGGGAGACTTAAATATTAATGGAGATTTTCCTCAGTGCTAGACATGGTCAGGAACTTTTTTCTGCAACATTTCCTGTCAGAAAATGGTATTTCATCAGAACAAAACAATCTCTGTGGGAATATGTCAGTTATTACAAAATAGGGGGGAAGGCCAGTAAATTACTCTTTTTACTGGTATCAAAACATTCTATTTGAAATTTTTTTGAACTTTACCAGCATGGTGCTTCTTTTAATTATAATAATTTTATAGTCTGGTTTAAAAGTGAAAATTTGAATTAAACATTCAAGCACTACAAAACAAGTCTTTCCAGCCTTTCTAAAAGTATCTTTAAAGATTTTATTTTATTTCACATTCTTTGTCTTCAAAATTATATTTTGGAAAATTATGTCAAAATTTAGGACAAAAATGTCTGAGCTCATAATTCTCAAAGAAGTGAAGTTTCAAATTTCACAGGGTTTTTATTAACATCTATTCATATCTTTTGCCCCATTATTTACTTTACGTGGCTTCATACTTGTCTCAGGAGATGACATAAAGGAGACCAAATATGTGTATTATTTTTCTCTGAAAAGTTAATCTTTGAAAGGGAACTTCTCCATTTAAGATATTTCCTCCCCTTCTTTGCTCACTGATTCTGCATTCATGCACCATTCCGACCCCACCTGCCTCTTGTAATTTAAATCAGAGTAAAAAAATAATTTGGTAGTTTAACCAGAACATGAAAGATGGGGGAGGAGGGGTAATGGGGTTTTTTAAGTCTATTTCTTAAAAGTAGTGGGTTTTAATGCAGATCATTTCGATAATTATGACTGTACTGCAACCATAGAAGATGTGTCAGTGCAAGCTGTCAGTCCCTGCAGAAGAGGCACAGACCAGTGTCAGTGGGTAGGCAGGAGCAAAAACAGTGAGGAAGATGAAGGGAACCAGACAACTCTTCTGCCAACCTCAGTACTACAGCAACATGTAGACTTCTGCAAAGGTTCAGATGATTCATGAGTGGCTATTTAGACCAGCTTGTTCAAAACTAAATAGTCTCATTAGGTACACGCAGGAATTAGTGGAGTCATTTCATCTGCTGTAGTGATTTACCTTTGCACTGGATGTAACAGTGAAGTTGCTTAAACTCCGAAGGTTCCTGGCTGTAGTCTAAGCTTCTGGTATTTCCAAGATTCTGTATACACTGTTTACACATAATATATACTCCTATACTACACATGACATCAATATCATGGTTAAAAATAATTGCACTCTCTTTTCACAGCTGATTGAATAGACACCTAGGTGAGTTGGGATTTGGTATGAGAACTTTCATCTCAGAGGTCAAGGGTTCAAATGTATTCAAAATCAATACTAACTGAGAGTTATTACCTTTGGGTAGCCTATGTAAAATGAATGGTGGTTCTAGCCTAATTTCCAGTTGCCAGATGCCATCAAAAAAATCCCATCATTGCATTTGGCATTCTTCACATAAGGTGTCAACATAGAAGCCAAAGACAGACTGGGCACAGAGGTGGAATTAATCTCTCATGAAAGAGACCTATAGGACCTATCGTTGATCCTTCCAAAACAGAAATAAAACAGATTATTAAGGCAGTTTGAGGAATACTGAAGTGTTAGTTCCTGCAGTTGGCTCCTCTCCTGAATAAAGAGAGGGCAAAATTTTCATATGTTTTTGATCCAGCATTTTTTCACAATCACCAAATTGGCTTTTGTGGGGGAAAAGATATAAGAGGCTTATTTGTGCTACCAAGTTAAGATTGTCAGCTTCTCCCTTATAAACCCCACCAAGGCATAAAAATTTAATCTGGGCTAAAAGTTGGCGGAGCCGTTCTCAACCCTGCAGTATGTTTTAAATCCCAATAACAAATATGTGTTAGGCCACTTCTAAGTTAAAATACTCAAGGCTAAATAACAATAATAGAAAAGTCCTTTCATCTAAGTGTGGAATGCAAAGAGGAAATCAAATGTCAAATATAATATGGTTTAAAAAATATTCCTGCGTCTGTGCATCAAATAAGGAAGCTTTGACAAGTCTTTCTGATTAAGTCTGAGGATACCTGAGTGGTTCTTTTTGCTTGAACTGTAGGGAATATGCTATCAGCAGGTTCTGAAGACAGACCACAGAGAACTTTAAAAAATGTGAGTGATAACATTTTGAAATAACTGCAGAACTTTACTGCCACGAAGAGAAAATATGTAGATTTAGCTTACTCCCAATGGGAAAATGAGCTGCATAGTTTTGTGCAGCTTGAAGGCGTTAAATTTGCCTGGTGGGAAGACCAGTTAAAAGAGAATTACAGCAGTTTGAGCATGAAAAATAAGAGCATGCCGCATATCAGCACTCTCAGTTCTCAAGCAGATACTGTGAACCTTAATTCTTGTTTGCATTTTTCAACTGAAAAAGAAAGAAAACTGATGATTTTAAGAAAAAAATCATCATATTTTTTTATCACAGTATTTTTTAACATTCAGGTGTCCCCTTCATCCTTCAAGATATCATGAGCCCGAAAAGGATAAGCCTCAAAAAGCTTATCAGATAAATGCTTTTAAATGGTATGTAGAGAGCTGGATCCTAAGTCCACCCGGGCTACTCTAAGCTCTGGACCCTGTGATGATTAACATTTGCTGTGGCCCTTTGCTGCCACGCCTTGATGCCAGAAGAAGGGGTGCAGACGTGAACCAGGCTGGGAAGGAAACACAGGTATACAGTGAACTACTGTCTTGTCTAAATTGGTCCCAGCATAAGCAAGTAGAAACAGAGAAACTCAGAGCTTGATGTGGACAGCATCTCACCAATTATTTAGGTTTTGCTGGAAACAAATGGAGATCAGGCACAAAACAATTTTGAGCCATGTAATCCAGGAAAAAATACATCTTACCAAAACAATTAAACAGTCCACAAGCTCCTTAATCAAAAATGCTTCTATTCTATGAATGTTTAAAGAGAAAAAAAATCTTAGATACTTCAGGGAGCCATCGCACATTTATAGGAAGTGTACTGGATAAACTAATATTTTTTTTCTATCTCTAAATATCATGGAGCTAAACTGTAGCTAAACATAACAATTTGGGAACATGGAATGTTGATAGGAGAGCTGGTGCAGAAATACCTATGTTCCACTCACATTTTCCAGAGATCATACAGTCTTAAATAACAACTGATAGCCCCAAATCAGATTTAGTAGAATGTCTGTAGTGGATTAAATAATCTCTGGACGAGCTACCTAAGTAGTCAGTAAAAAGAAGAAGGATACTTCATCCTGATTTAGCTCTTAGCTCAGGCACTGCTTTGAGAGGCCTCTTCCACAGTGATTGCACAGTGAAATGGACATGATTGCTCTGATGCCTGGTCAATGAATGAGAGCTGGGGTCTGGTCAAGGATCATTCAAAGAAGGACTGGTGTGGAGGAGGGAAACAATGACTCTTTGTTCCCTAAGAAAACAAAGAGTTTACAGAGGAAAAATAGCTTTCTGGGAGTCACATAATCAAGCTATAGGTATGATACACGTGCACCCTGCACAAATATTTTATATGTTGAGGGAAACATTTAGAACCTCTGTACTGGTTGCAGGTGTACTGGTACTGGCAGAGATGCCCCTGTGGCCCCAGCAGAGAGCCCAGTGGGACAGGTGGACCTGCCCTGAGGGAAGCTGCAGCCCATGGAGAGCCAACACTGAAGCAGGTTCATCCTGGAGGACTGCAGCCAGTGGGAAATCCCCAGTCTGGAGCAGGGGAACAGTATGAGGAGGAAGGAGCGGCAGAGAGGAGCTGTTATGGGCTGACTGCAGCCCCCCATCCCATTTCACAGCTCAGGGCGAGGAGGTAGAGAATTTAGAAGTGAAGAGTGAAATTCAGTCGGGGAAAAATGGAAGGGTGCTTCAGTGCTTTTTAGTTTTGTTTGTCAACCGAACTTTATTCCAGTTGGTAACAAATTAAATTTTCCCAGGTGGAGTCTGTTTTGCCCATGACAGTAATTTACAAGGGAACTCTGTGACCCATGAGCTTTTCCATCTCATTTCCTCTGTTAGGGAGGGGAACTAAGATAGCAGCTGGGTGGGCATCTGGCAGCTGGCCAAGGTCAACCCACCACAATCTCACAGCAGCAAATGAATTGCCAGGGCTCCAGTGTGTACCTTGATGACTGTGGTATTTAACCACGGAAGGGAACACTTACTGTCTCAAATCACCTATGAGAATTTGACTACGGTACAACATTCAGCATTTGTGAGCCAGAGAAGCATCATTTCCAGAATAGCAACCCTGAAAAGAGAGATCTTCTGAAACATGCCAAATAATGTGTGAGAAAACAGAAAGGCTCTTGCCTGACACTGTCACAGAGACACTGATGCGAGGAGTCAGTTTCTTCAACCCAGAGTGAGAGGTATCAAGTGAAGACTCACTCTTGTCTCTGTGTGAGGGTCCCCTAAGAACACAGCTACCAAAAAGCCATTCTTCTAGTCCTGCAGTCTGCAGAGTCCAGCACCGCATTCACCACCAAAAGAATATGCTTCTCTGACAGGGTGGGAACTCTACCATGAAGTACATGTAATGTTTGAGACTTTATCTTTAGAAAATACAACAATTTACCAACATTTAGCATTCTGGTTTTGCAGTGTCCTGATGTGCACACAATTACTGGAATGTGGTTCTCTCCCCTCCAATTGTTCCTCTACATTGTGAAGGCACAAGGAGGTTCCCTTTGTCAGACTCCTGGTCTCTTAAGACATTATGGATAAAAGCAGAATTTCAGTATAATTGAGTCTTAGACCTCTCTGCTACAGGGATTGCAAAGTTCTTTGATTTATCTCCACCCAAGGAAAGCCTTTTTTTATTTGTAATATTATTTTTTTTAAAGCTTGGTCTGATATGTTGCCTCCTCTAATTGAAGCTTGTAACATCCTTGCTGAGATAATAGACCCTGTGCACCTGGTTTTCATTGTGATTTATAAGTTTTTCATTGGGAAAGATCTGACTGCTGCTGAGAAACTGAAAAAACACCTCTTATCCACACCATCTCTAAGTAATCCAATTGCCCACTGAAGTTCAGGTTTTTATAAAGTGTTGATGCAGCAAGGTGTTTAACTGTGTGACAGTCAGTTTCCAGTTACAGTTGCTCAACTGAAGAGAAGATATAAAAAAGGACCAAACCAAAAAAACAAACAAACAAAACCAAAAACAAAACAAACAAACAAAAAAACCCCCGAAACCACTAACCTTCAAAATCTGTATTGCTCGTAGCTCAAAATGGAGGCCCAGTTCCATTTTCCTTCTCTGAGTCACCTCTAGAACCCTATTTCATTACATTCCTTATCTCCTCCTGCAGCTAATGAAGAGAGAGAGGAGTTTCAGAGAACAGTTCCTATCTTCCTCTCCTTCGCCATTAGCTATAAGAAGTATGAAGAAACAAAGTTCCTCCTGAAGGTGTTTCACCCAAGCAGGATGAATCCAGTAAGCCTCAGCCAGGAATGCATAAACTTTTCCTAATATAATGATCAACCTAAATAACAAAGGCTGGAACCAATCATCCTGAAGCAGTTTGAGCACTATGTGAGCTCCGAAAGCCCCATGGTTCCAGAAGTAAAAGGCAATCAAGATATATTTGATTACTGTGCTGAAAGGAAGAAGCAAAAAAAACAGGAGTCCTGAGATTGCCTGCAATTGTGGAAAACATGAAGAAAGTGAGATGACTTTTGACTGTTATCTGCAAACAGCATCCACAGGTGCATTAAGGGAGACAATCAGAAGGAAACCAGTTTTGACAGTGGCTAGTCCGTAGGCATAACATTTTGTTCTGCTAAAAACAAGAGTGCCTGGGCTGTTAGGAACAGATGCCAGAGACTCTGGGAAATTACATATATGCAGAGTGACAGTTAAGGCAAAACAACCCCCCTCACTGATGTGACTTGGGGGCCCCAAGGCCACTGCTACTTCACAAAAAGAGACTGTACCTACCCATGTCAGTAAACACTGGCTGTGAATTGCCATGGTATCACCAGAGGTAGTGGTTTTCTGCAGTTGCCTGAAATTGTCAACCCAGACAGTACAGTCACCCTCTCAGAGTCTGAGAGAGGAGAGAGGCTGAGGCTGCCTAAGGTCAACCAGCTCCCTCTTGAGGGATCCTCTGCCAGGCAGTGAGCCCAACAAGCCGAGACAGAGGGGACTTCCAGGACACAGATGACAGAGCCGTATCATAAGGTTTACCGCCTCCCTCGGCAAGTGACATTTAGGTTGGAGGGGAAGTCTGTGGGGAAGTCTGTGAGCCTGAGCAACAGTGCTACATAGAGTCTGTCTGAGCCTCTGGTATAGGTGTTAGTCACTGCAATTGTGTAGAGCAAGGTGTTAAAAGTATTATAGCTGGGCATTTTAATGGTAAGCCCTTTTGTTGTAAAGGGGAAAAAAGCTGGGCAGTGTGCTCAGCTCCCAAAACAGAGCTTGTGCAAAGTACTGCAGATCTGATGAAATTATGCAGAGCTGTTTGGTTCTGGCCACAGACCCAGGAGTTAGCCCTCTCAGAAGTCTTAAACCCTGAATATCTAATGAACGTCTCACCCTGCTAGCAGGTGGGCCAGAGTGCCCCCTTCACCTGTACAAAGTAGGGAGCAAGCATTCTAGGCAGCACTCAGATATTGTGGGCCCTGATGAGTGCAGGAATGGAGAAGCGAAGGAAGAGCAGCATGTAAACACACACACACATGGAGATTCTGGGCTGCTGTTTGCAGACTGAATGGAAAAAAAAGTGTGAAAATATACCTGACCATAAGATTTTAAAAATACTGATCATGAATTAGGAGCCAAAGGGAGACCGAAGTTACCTTAACTGAGTAGATACAAAGACAATTGCAAATGGCAAAGGCCAAGGAGCAGGACTTAGTAAAGCAGGTTCTACATAACAAGTCATATCATTTTAGACACTGTCTCTCACCTGTTTTCATCAAATTTGCCCTTAAGTCATTGGATGGTACAAAAAAAGATGAGAAAGTTGTTACAGATTCTCAAAGGTAACCACCTGCAGTTTTGGCTTCTTGTTTGTTTGTTTCTGGGGTTTTTTTGTTTAACATTACTCACTGGATGATTTTTACAAATAAGGCAGCAACTCTGAGATTCAGTGATGAAAAGGTGAAGTCTAAGACTGCCATGTCTGTGAAGTGAGTTAGTAATGCGAAAGAGATGTAACAAAGGTGCAAATTCAGTGAAACAGAGAGAATATGACATTTTCATTGAGTAGAAAATCAGCTTAACATTGTGAGACTCAGACAGGAAGGGAATAATTGAAAGTTTTTCCAGTTAAATTAAGAAGTGTTTGAGCTGCCAGCAACACTGGCAGCATGGTGGTCTGTTACAAATCTCTCCTTTTCAGTATATTCAGGTAACTGCAACTGAATTCTTATTGACTGAAGTACCAGTCAGATGCTGTTCTCAGCTGAGTTGATATACACCTGAAATATGTATATTAACATGCAGAATCTGATCTGGGATTACCTCCAGCACAGCTGATAGCAATGGGTTGCACTGGGTTGTATTTTCACCTGTTGGTGGGAATGGCAGGAGCATCTGCAATGGGCAGCCTTCTGGCTGCACAATGCCCCAAATGTGGATGTTGAGACAATCAGTTCTAGTTTGTCTTCTGCTTAGCAGTGACTTTAGGTAGATTATTAAGGTGTTGATGTAATTAGCACTGCTGGAGGGGAAAATGCTCCTGTTCTGATATTGAGGGAGATAGTATGCAGCCTCACTGTATCTCACTTTGTGAATATTATAGAGCCCAGCAGTGGTTTATGTGATACAGTTCTCTTTTTATCATTTAGGAGCTATGAAACCTGTATTTGGCTTCTTTAGTTTGTGTCTATTTGGATATGTCTTTATATTGCATAGGTTAAAGAAGTCTGCCTCCCTGGAAAGGACATAGGATGCAGTTTGGTGTATTTGCATCATGCCTACATGTGCTTGACACAGTTTAGATGCTGCAGGATACTTTAGATACTGCTTTTTTTATGGTCCAAAGGCTGTTGAAGTCTATATAAGGAGCCCCACTGTCTCTGAATCAGGCCCTCGTGTTGTAGTTTACACTCAAACAACAGCAGAGTCCCTCAGATAATTGGATACTAGAATACAAAAGAGAATGTTCTTTGTAGAGATCTCAATAAAAATTTGAATAAACTAATCTAAGCCAGAGGTAAACATTGGGGTAATTAATGTGTTGTCTGATGAAAACTGGTGAAAAGACCTCTACTAGACTGTAGATAGGAGAATCCTAGAAGACCTGTGTGTCATAGTGGCCAGTTCACTCTGCTGAGTGAAAAACCCCAGCCAAAAAGTAAGCACATGAGATAGGAAAAAAAAAAAAAGCATAAACCAAAACTGACTGCAGTAAGAAATCTCAGGAGAATAAACCTGAAAATACTTTGCTGATATTGTAGATATTGGTAGCATGTTGTCACTCTCAGTATTATCTCTGGTTCTGGTGGTCTCCACCTCAGAATTGATCTGACCAAGTATATCTGTTCCAATGTTGCTTTAATAGTGACATGTTTCATTAAACCTATTAAATTTTGTTTATATCAGAGACTCCAGCATCCTCAGTTATCCTCTGCTGATGAGGTTTTATGCCAGTCAACAAGGCTCTAGCAGCAGAAATAGATGTAAATGGGACTTTCTCCCTGATTTTTATAATGTCTGTCCCATGCACTGAGCTTTAAATCTCATCTTTACTCAGAATATTTCTTGAACGTCTGTTTGTGCTCCAGGGAATGACTAAGAGCATTTTTATTTTCTCCTCTTTCTGTGCTACATTTTTTTAAGGTTTTATTTCCTCTTGCAGTCTATCAGCCAAATCCAAATGTTTCACAAGCTGGAATATTTCAGGCAGCTCTCACCTCTTCGGAAGTGTACATTAGTATATCTCATTTAGACAGAGGGTCACAGCCTGTCCTTACTTGCAGCTCATGAAGCTGGCGTGCTCAGTGTTAAGTCCCAGTTTCTGTCTTCCTCCTAAAACACCTTGGCCTTGACCAGATCTGCCCTCTCCGAGATGAGCTGTGAGGGGCAGGCGTGTTCTGTCTTGTACTGCATGGGCCCCATCTCTCTACCATCCATACTGTCTGACTACATCTGGATGCCAGAGCGACACAGCAACTTGAGACCTATACTATAAAACTCACAGGGGACCCTGTCACTTGTTTTCAGCATTAAAATTATCAGGTAAGACCTCACAGTATGGATTCTCTGACTTTCAGACTTCTTTTGATTCCTTACATCGAAAAACAATTGGTCTCTAAGGTGCTTCTACATAAGAGTTTCAGTTCAGTTCAGGTGAGGAATAAGTCTTGCAAGCAACTTTCTCTGTTGTCATTCTTTTTCTGCTCTGTTTCATATTTGTATTGAAAACATGCTAACTTCTGGATGAAAATAAACTAAAGTATGTACTCTGGGTGCACACTGATATGCTCCAAACACTACCAGGCATTCAGTTTACAGGACCAGACTAGACCCAGCTGAAAGTAAACCCTTCCAAAAGGTGTACAGTGTTCATGTCAGATCCTCTGTATCAGCTGTTTCACTCTACAGATCCCTCCCATTGTGCAGCACTATTTGCTAATGTAGACCCGGTCTAAGAGGATATTAATACAAAGGTATTCCAGGTCACATTAAACTACCTTAGACAAGGGGCGTGCATTTGACAACCATAGGGTGTAATAATGTAGCATGATAAATGCTCTGAAGTTATGTAAATTCTGGCATTTAATTATCTGGTACCTTACTTCAAAACAATCTGGACGTGGACAGTATCAACATAATTGTAGTGAATACTACTAATATGAAAACGTTTCATCTTGAAACATAGTAAACACTCTGATTTAGATTCTCCTGTTTCATGTTTTCATACACAATCCTTAAAGGAGTTGCCTAAAAAAAATAACATGAAACACTTTGCAGAAAGCTTTGTCCTGCCCTCAGAAATGTGCAACACTACATCTCTGTGGCATCCCATGTGAACCCATGACCTCCTTGAGAGTGGAGTGCCCATCAGCTACTTCTCACTGCAGGAACAGGTGGGTTTTACTCCTCAGACACAGGGATGTAAATCTCAACAATTTTGATCAGAATCAACTGTAACACCTGCAGTTGTCCTCAGCTCAGTTATCCAACATTTTCAGCCCTCTCAGTACCCAAACTCATGGGGGAGTTTCCACAAGAGGAAACACAGTGTTTTCTGCAGGTCCCTGGGAGCACTCTACCAGTGAAGCGACTCAGTCTTTCACACACCTGTGCTATATATTGAAGCACATTCAGACCCCATAGACCTCAGACAGGAGAACTGGGGAGAGGTAATATAAGGCTTATATTGTGGAAGTGACAGACTTCATAACATGATAACCAGAATAGAGGGGGGAAAATCACAGTAAAAACATGGAGATGGGCATGCTTTTTAAGTCACACATGTTGATCTAGAGGCAACTGTTTGATACCTAAGACCTCCAAAATTCGAAGCTACATTTATAGGTGTCTTGCTTGCTCCTAGTCCTGTGATCCTCAGGATGCCAGGTATAAATGTGATGTGGAGGGTTGCAATCTCTCTCCTCCAATGGATTGTTGGGTGTGTGGAAGAACATGTAGAGTTCTAGTTCCTCAGGGTGTTTACCCAGAACTTGAAATGCACAGAAACTTCAGGAATGGAGAATTTTTTTGCTTATTCCTGTTCAGAGACTAGAGAAGTCAGAGAAGAATGTGCCTTCTCTATATCGGTTTCCCCTGATCATATTGTGGCAGCCACTGTAGCTACAAACAAAAGCAGAACTGGATGGGGAATCGAGCTAAACCAAGAGAAAAAGAAAGAATTTTATTGTCCAATAGTCCTGGCAGGATGACTGTTCCCATGGAAAGATTGAACAGCTGGGAGCACTGTTCAGTTGACAACGACGAGGACAACTCCTCGGTCAAGGATGACTTAATTTGTCCTCCTAGTGAGACACATTGCAAACTGCAGAGGTTGAGAGCAGACCTTAGAGAATTCTTATGATGCTCCTCCTGCCTATTCGTGCAAAAAAACCCCCAGAAATCATCAGAGATGTGTTAATTGCAGGAACCTCAAAGCAAAACTAGATAATATTTCCCAAGGGAGGAGCGTGCCACCAAACCATGAATAATGTTTACTGCATGGGAATTGGTATACAATAAATTACCCTTGTCTTTTGTATGTTTACATCAGCACATGAAGGCAGTGGATTACAGACGAAATTACTCTGGAAGTGAGATCCAGTGATCATTAAGGAAGGCATAATAATATCCAGTTTTTCTGCCTTTTGCATGTCACTTTCTCCCTACAATTTCCTTAGTCTTGTAAACCCATATGTTATTTGTGAACAGGGAAATATACCTTGGTAAGAGTGCTTGGAAAGCATCCAGTGATGCCTGTAAGATATAAAAAGAGAAAAAACAAAAACAAAAGACAACACAACAATGCAAATACCAAATAGAATTATTTTTATAAGCTGTTGAAAACTACATTTTTCTTAGTTGTGCAAAAGCGGAAAGGATATTTTGGAATGCCCGTTGAGGATCAAATCCTACAAATTGACACCTACCTGCAAATTGATCTCTACAAAAGAATGCTACTATTCTAATGCTAAGTATGCTGCTTTTTCTTTTAAATGAAAAGGACAGTAACACTTCCAAGAAGCTCTAATTTGCAAAAATTTCTGCAAGTGCAGAAGGAAAAAGGTTGATGTATATACTGGCATTATTTATTTTTGTTTGTCATGAGGAAGGGAAAGAAAATATTCCAGTTCCAAAAGCAAATAAGTTTCTCATTAAAGCCTGTGTGTAGCAGATCAGGCGAAGTAGAAATTTTGTGTTGCAGGTGTGACAAATACTGGAGGTTTCAGGGTTTTTATGGAAGGTAAGATCATAAATGGTACAAGCCCCTCAGCCAACCTGGCTGCTTAGCGAGGCACGAAGACAGGTAGGCAGGAATGAAGATAGGCAGAAAGGAGGGGAAGTGTTCCCGATATCTAGTGATGGGACACATGGGAATCGTTCAAAGCTGTGCCAGGGGAGATTTAGACTGAACATAAGGAAGCATTTCTTTATCAAGGGGGTGGTAAAACACTGGAACGGGCTTCCTGCACGGGTGGTAGATGCCCGAAGCCTGTCTGTGTTGAAGAAGCCCTTGGACAATGCCCTTAATAGCATGCTTCAGCTTGGTAAGCACTAAATTGGTGAGGCAGTTGGACCAGATGATCATTGTAGTTTCCTTCCAACTGAAATAGTCTAACCTAAGGGAAGAGAGGGAGGAAGCAAGAAAGGAGGAGGGCAGAGTTAATATCTTACTTTCACTGTGCTGTATCAAGTGAATCGTATAAATTTTCTTCACATTCATATATCTTCACATTGATGCATAATATTTACCTGCCTAGCTCAATTTAATCTGCAGCTTTTAGTATCCTTAATAAACTTTATTATTGCAACAAAAAAACCAACTGCCAATGTCATTCTGATGGCCATGAATTGACATCTCAACTCAATGAAATGCCAGTGTTCAGAAAACCAATCTTAACCTGTAGTTAGGTTAGACTAGTCCTCAGTTATCTGAGGCATGAAAGAACTTGAGAAGTGAATAAACACTCCTATTCCTACGGAGTGAACTGAAACATGGTTTTGACATCTGTACCAGATCTGTTTGCAACTGCAGGAGTGTAAATGCATTAAGGACATTTTTATCTAGTACATTCAGTCTGGCGCCTTTTGTCAAAACAGAACTCAAACACTTGTGTCAACCAAAACAGGTGTTTGGTTATTAACGGAGCTGAAGCAAAAGTTTGCACATTGTGTAGGATGAAAGATAGGCTTAAGGAAAATCCACAGAACGCATTCAGTGTGTAAATATTTCAGGCCTGTGTGTTCCTTGCAATGTTGCCTGATTCAAGGAAAAAAGGCTTCTGGCAGCCTTCATTCCAATGTCTTCCTCTCTATTTACCTCCAGGGCTAAATGCAGGTAAATAGAGAAGGCCAATATAGTAGACAGATAGTAGGCATATCTGCTACTAACCAATGTCCTGTCACGTCTCAGTTGGAGTGCAATTTGTTGAATTTCCTTCTTTGGTTCTGAGAACTGCCTGCCCATTATCATCTTCCCCTCCTTTCCCATCAGCAGCACCTATCCTGCAGGCTGGCAGGAAAATGTGGTGTCAGGAAAGAAATACCGAAGTTCCCAGAGGGTGTCTAGGACCCAGCTCTTTCTTCAGGAACAGCTTTATTTTATATAATTCTGGGTAACCAATCTGGCAGAAAGCAAGTGAAAACTAAGTAATTTATTCTGATTTGACAAAATATATATAGTATTTCTTGGATATCTTCGATTATCTTAAGATAGAATAACAATTTTATCTTAGATAACAATCTACTTAGAATAAATGATAACGTATCAGCTAGTGCATCCTTTTGACACTATGAAGTCCTTAATTTTCAGTCTTTATGGTTCTCTGATTGCCCCTTCTCTGATTCTTCATACCTTCTCCTGAGTCTTAGTACCAGGAAATAGCTGCAGTAATTCTGTTTCAATTATAGACAATTGTCAATAATCTGAGTTTATGATATGCTTCATACAAAATTATTGTCAGACTGGTACATTAAGTCTGTTTTTGTGTACCTTTCCTTTAGGAAAGAAAACAGAAGAGTCATATCTGCAAATTCACAAATTATGCAAGTTGTTCCATGATCATCAAGGCAAATTAAAAGAAAAAAAACATCATAACATACACCACTAGTCTGTGTAGGATACTGCTGAATTTGTCAAAATGGGATAAAACCTTGGGGTGCTATCTGAATCATCAACTAAGCTTAGATGCTCAGCTAGTGCCAATGATTACAAAACATCCCCCCACTAAACACACACACACTCCCCACATACACTGTATTTCAGCTTCAGATTTCAAGGATATGCTGATCCTTTCTCCTGAGTGTGTCTTTGGCTCCTGTGATCCAGATTAGGTACTTATCAGCTCCCAGCTGGGTTAAAAAAATTCCCTGTACCTAAAACAATGCATCACCTCCAACTGTAAAAGTCATCTTTCTGCTGCCTACAGAGCCTGATCGCTGTCTAGAAATAGTACAAAATCTCTTTGCTAAGGTAGGTTTTTCTATTCCAGTGACATGTAAGGATTGTATGACATCAACTGCAACCTTTATTATTGTAGGTTAATTTAAAGGGGTTGTGTTGAAAGAGCCCCAATTATCAAAACAGTAGTCCAAAACCCTAAAACCAATAGTATCTACAGGCTAGAGTAAGGATACATGTGTCTGAGAAGAAATTCACCTCACCCAAATTTGGAGTTACCAGCATTTTAATTATGTCTCCCTTTCTCGTATTAGAAAGGGCCTCAGGACATGAATGAGCTCACATCCCTTGCAGTCCTACTGAAGGAAAATTGTTGCATCCACATAGCCATGGCTTGGAAAGAGCATCAACTGGAAAAACTGTTTTCAAGAGACTCCAACGCTTCTAGATATGTGATCAGGTTACAATCAGACCACACAAAAATATGTCAACAGCTTGCTAGATACTTCTGCCCTGTAGCAGACGTCCAAGTCCCAGCTGCATTAGCCAGATGTGCTTCCTGCTCTCTTTAGGAAGCTGTTGCGTTTGTGACAAGGAAGGCAGGGAGCCCAAAGTGCACAGTGCCTCAGCCATCACTGATCACAGTTCTGCAGTATTAGCAGAATTCAAAGGGGAAAGCAGATTTGTATTAACATGCCAGAATGTGACATGGGACAGCTGAGATATGGGCACATTTTTTTGCTGCCTTCTGAAGTCTTCTGTCCTAGGCAGTTGCCTACACTGTGTCTTATGCAGCAACAGCCTTGACAAGAAGTGCAGAACAAAAGGATCTGGAAAAGAAACTATAACAATTCTGAACAATTCAGAACTATAAGCCTAGTTGTTTGGTTGTTGGTTTGGGGTTTTTTTCTGTGGAGGAGACAGGATCAGGATCTGTATCCTTCTGCACTGAAAAAGTTTATACCTAGAATAAAAGGAATTACATCTTACGTTGTAGCCTTTTGTGCATATGCACGTCTGCTGTCTCTACTGCCTGTTTTTGCTGGTTGTCTTCCACACCACGATATTACTGATAGCATATAACCTTGCCATTTTGGTAACGTGTCCAAGGCAACCCTACTTCTGTATGTGTAATATAGAGCAACTTCAGGTATGTGTAATAAGTCTAATCAGTTTGAGCAATTGCAGAGCTGTGTACATGTGAAGATCAATTTTGTACTGCTGGAACAACACAGCTCCTTCTCAACCCCCCACTGTGCTACTGCTTTTAGAGCTACACACACTGACAGGGACATATGAACATAAACGCTGTGAAAGCAAAAATTAAGGGGCTGTGGGACCTGTGCTGTCTGAACAAATATAAGAGCCCCCAAGTTTCAAATGAAATGGAGTGACACAGTCCTCTAAAAAAATACCATGAGGGAGAGAGAGAAATGTATTAGGATGCTTGTAGGTCATTGTTAATTAAAAAAGCATCTGATTATCATTAACATAAATTGTCACTGAAGGAAATGGGGCCTTCGTTGCAGGAGACAAACTGGCTGAGTTAGCTTAAATTGCCTGGAGTACATGTACCATGTGATGGAACCAGTGAAGAAATTGAAAGCAAGTTAAAAATTTGCATGTAGGTAACTGATTCAGAAAACAGTTACGCTGATGTTGAAGCAGTGTTTTGTTTAATTGCAATAGAACCAGTATAGGTAAGGTTTGAGCTGAAGTTGTAGGAGCAGCAAATTTACTATAGCTGAAAACAACATCCCTACATTTCCAAAAGCTAACACATGAAAGAGAGCAATGTGAAAAATCAGAAACTCTTGATATTTAAGGGTATAATTCAAGAAAATAAAATCCTGTCACCTAGATTAACTTGTATCTCTCCACTTCCCAGACAGTTCTGTGCCAGGCACTATGATAGTTTGATTTATTAATCCTTTCCTACAAATGATTCCACCTAGTTAGACTTCAACTTGGTCTTCTTCTTGCTCCAGAATTCATTCTGCTTTTCTCTGGGATTGCCAGTGGCTATACCAAGAATAACCCTGTGACTGACACAGCCTTGGAAAATTGTATCTGAAACTCCACATTTTGAAGAGCTTTAGAAGTGAAAATGTCTTTTGTTCTGTTTCCTTACGGTGTGGAAGAAAGACGCTTAGAAAATCATCTGAGAGAAGGAAAAATACTAAATCAAGCAAGTAGAGCTGTAATGCTACTCAGATCTTTAATTTAGTTTCTGTGCTGTGCTTGATATTTACAATGCTGTACAACTGGAGGTGAGCTATCTTGGTATGAAGCTTTTGAATAATTTTGAATTTGCTTTTACTGTGTCTACAGGCAGTTTAGGAGCTGGAGTTTTGGAGTTACTTTGCTAAATTACCTTATTAAGTAATGTTATTGGGGTACTCTGCATTTTCTTACAGTCTCTTCATTTTATCTAGTGTTATAGTTGCTACCCAACTTAGCAACTAGCAGACTAGTGAAGTTTGCCTTCAGAGTACAAAGCACTGGAGGGTAGCACAGCAAAAACTGTAATTTAAAAGTACTTGTCTCAAGCAATGTAATTCAGTGACTCCACAAAATCAGTTTATACCATCAGCAAACAAAAATAGCTACCAAGACATATACACACACAGATATATGGGATAAGGACTAAGATAATATGTTATGTATAATATCATTTGCAGTTAATAAACTTGAGAAATCAAACTCATTCTCTTGCTTTTATTGGAGCAAAAAGGATTTACACGAACCACACATTTGCCCCATCTCCCACAAGTATAGTTATCAGGGTATCATATCCCTTTTGTAAAGTAGTGTATTTAGAGATCAGTTCCTGTGGGAAGTGCTGTATCATTAAACAATAACTAAATCATTTACATTATGACAAATTAATAGCTGGTAGAGTTTAGTAAAGAGTGATATCTCTTCTACAGATACTTTAAAAATAAATGCCTTATTTTAAGGGCATTTTTTAATCTTTTAATTTTCTTTCTCAACAGTCTTTCATTTTCAAATAAACACAAGTCTTTCAAATGTGCAGGGCTGTTTTGAACTGGAGACTGTTTCAGCATTTCTGAAATCATTTGAAAATATCCAGATCTATCTCCTCTATATTGTTGCTAAAAATGTCTGCTGAATTTGAAAGTAGGTTGAGCTCTCTAGAAACTCTTTCCTTTTTATGATTTTTCACCTAGACTTTGACTATGACAACGAGTAAGATGCTTCCTGAAAATGTTCTCTTTCCTCCTCTTAGATTTATCTCTAGCAGGTACCCTTCCTCTGCAGAAGGTGACTGGGTGAACTCTCTTCAGCTCTTGGACCCGAAGGGGTTATTGAGGGCGAAACTCTCTGTGCTGTTATCAGTTTATCATGGTTTGTTTACCTTAAAACTCTAAACTTGGAGTCCATGGTAGGGAGGTAGCCAGACATATAAATTGAAATTGTTGTTCCCAGCAAACAGACCACAGCTGGAATTATGGCCTAGGACATAATGTTTCTGACAGAATGAACCTTGTTTGGGGTAGGGTCCTAAAAAAACCACACAAGGTAAAAGTTTATTGACCAAGAGTTGCTATTTCGAACCCTTTGGACATTAAATACATACTTCCCATATTGAAAATTTTGCTTCAAAGGAAAAAACATTCTGAGATGTTAATGCTCCTGTGTCTGAGCATTGTGACTTGTCTTTAAAGGAACTTGCTTTTCAAACAGTTCTCTACTCACCTCGAAAACTCAGACCCTTCCAAGGTGTCCCAAAATTATAAAACTAGACCCTCTCTGGATTTAAAGGAGGGTATTTTTTATTTTGCATTCCCCAATGTCTTGATCCCGGAGTTAAAGAAAAAAAAACTGTTCTGTTTCTGTTGCTGATATTCAATGATACTAAAATATACATGTACAAAAAAGGCTCAATTGTGTACAAGTTCTTTGGGGAAAATGTTTGTTGACATCAACAAGATTTTTTGCTTGAGTAAGGTCCATAGGATTTGGTCTGATGGGTGTCTTGAGGTTTTCTTCCTGAATTGTGCTGTGATGACAGCTACAGTGACAGTAGTAGCAGATCAGATTATTTTTTTTAATACCTGTAAACCCAGCTCACACACAAGTATTCTGGAAAGCCCACTTCTTACCCTGGGCAGGTATATTTACAGATGCAAAACAAAGTTTTACTTGCCTTTAAGCATGTAAATTAGACTCTTATGTGTCTGCTTGAGCACGCATGCCTCAGAATTAACTAACGTGCCCTGAACGCAGATTTTTACTATATTCCAGAGAAAGGAATGTCTTCAAAGGAAAATAAAGAAGATATATTTTTGTTGACTTTGCTCTTACTCTATCTATTCCAGGAAAACTGAGGACATATTTCACTTATGAAAAGCTACTTCAACCAGCTAAACAATCAAGTTAGAGTCCCCTCAACAGTAACATACTGCCTTTGTCATTTTTCATATATTTCTATATTTCATGTACTGCACTGATATGAAGCTTTTCTTGGAGAGCTTGTTTTTGAACCACTAAATAGTTGAACAGACTGTCACTAGAAAATGCTTTAGAACTTTTATGAACATACTTTTATTGTAAATATTAATTTACAGTGTAGCTATTTCAGTAACAGAGCTTAAGAAACAGTGCCATTATGATTTTTAGCTAAAATCATCTGTATTTTCTGGGTTTTATTTAGTAAAATGCTCAGTCGCAGATGGTAAATTTTAGTCAGAATTAATAAACATATAAGTATGTTGATCTGCAGTATTATTTTATCTTGTTTGCCTTTTCTGCGTAAGGAAAAATCTTTGAAAACCTTAAGCTTTATCACTGTCTTTTAGAAAAAAAACATAATTACAATACAAAATTAGTTCTCTTTCACTGTCTGTTGGAATTTTGTGCATTTCCAGCTAATAGGCAAGTTAGTGTTTTCCTGCTTAACTTTTCCCCCTCCTTGAAGACAGGAATAGCATGCCAGATGATCATAAAAGTTACTGTGGTGAAATACAATACCCCAGTCCGGACTCACAGCTCTGGTCTGTCTTTGAGCTCTACCTATGCCAACTAAAACTGTGCCCCAGCATGGTGTGCTTCAAACGATTGCCTAAATTTTGCTTAGAGGGACACACAGGTCTGTTCATGGGGGCAGCCCAACCCTGCAGCCCTGCAGATGACAGCTCTGCCTCTCTCTGTGCCATACCCATGCCTGAGTTAACAGGGTCCAGTGCCCCATTCAGAGGGGTGAGCTTGAGGCCCAAGGCCCAAGGCAATAACCAACGCCTTTGTCTTTCTTCACTGCAAGTTTCCCCTTTTCATTAGGCTTGAGATGTGGTAATTAAAATTTATTAGCCTGAACAGGACTGATGGGATTTACAGTGATATATAAAAGAAATGTCGAGTTGGAGAAAATGGATGAAAAACTGAAATGATAAAGTTGCATTGGTAGCTTGTTCGGGTAATTGAAAAGCCTTGTTATGTTGTATCGTGATGGGTTCAAATAAAATATAGGTGCAATTTGTCTAGATCATGCCTGTAGCACACTACAAAACAGATTCCTCTCTTCTAGACTCAAGGAAGAGTTCAATTTTTGCCTGTCAGTGGGAATTTTGAAGGGATGAGGTGAGACTAAAACTTCTCCTTATTGATGTAGTTGACAGTCTGGCATTTTTTTCCACCACATTGTTTGCAGGCGGTCAGTGAGTGTTCATCAAAGCACCCAGGGTCATTTCTGCAGAGAAGTCCAACACACCCATTTTTGTCCCACAGCAATTTCCTAGACTCTGTTCCCTGCACAGAGAAAACTGACCTGCTCTGGTGCAGAGTTTTGCCCTCAGAGCCACAGCTGAGGCTCCAGAGGCACCGAGGGATGTCTGCACTCCTCACCGACCTGTATCCACACTGTGAGACCATTTGCCCTCAGCTGGATAGGACTTGCAGGTGACTCTGCTCAATAGATCCTGGAATTCTTTGCCTCTGATTGTCAACAGAACCAAAGCCCAGAAGCAACACACATGAAAAACACAGAAGGAGCACAGTTAATGAGATCCCTCTAAACTGCAATGAAATTACTTAGTTATTAAGTAGATTTTAAGATTAAAAAGATGCTATGTTTCTCTAAAAATGAGTTGGGTTTCTGAAGCTCAAGGCAAGCACCCATTGAAAATCCTAAATATTACCCTTTATTGTATCTTTCATTTACTCTCTATGTAATCCTAAGTCACTCAGAAGACTCCAAGCCATACCCAGCAACAGCATGATCTCAAGGAAATATAAAGATGGTAAATCACTTGTTACCTGTGGAAGTAAGACACAGGAGACACAGGGGGTATCTACTGCAAGTCCAGAGGTAGTTTGCTTTCTAGCAGACTACTAGCACAGCCGCCCTGTGGCTGAAAATTTCTTTCCATTAACTTTCTCAACACTTGTAGGCTGCAATTTCATTAGTTCAGGTGGTCAGGAGAAGATTTTGTCTAAATGTATTCCCTGTACAGTAGTGAAAACCTGTCAGACACTATTAATAATGCAGAGGAGTAACCAGGTTCTCAGATAGGCATTTTATAATTACATAAGTAGCAGCACTGTAGCAGTCACAGTGATCTAAGATTGTAACAGAAGCTAAGTTTGCAAGAAGTAACATCTTTTATGAAGCCAACTTGAGTATCTAGGGAAAAAAACAGACTGCATTTTACTCAGTGAAGAGCTTGTGTGCCTGATCCATCTTTTCATTCTAATCTGTTGGTCTAATAAAAATATTACCTGTGTCTACAAACCTTGCCTTGCAAATATCTGTGACTTGAATCAATAAATAGATATTCTTTGCACAATAGATAATCATAGGATAATACAGTGACAGAGAGTTTGTTGGTAGTGGCATGCAAGCTGCACACAAGATCTTTTTAAATTTAACCATATTAAATGTATTTTGAAAAATACTTCCTATTTGAAGAAAAAAAAAAAAGAGTACTTTTATTCTTATGAATGGAACCTGTAATGTGCTTGTGCAGTGGAATTCATCTTTCTCTGTCAATGTACTATCTTTCTCTCTTTCTCCATAATGCCCTTCATTCTCTGCTTTGTGCTAAGGATATGTATTGACTTTGCAGAATTGATGTAGCAAGCTGTAAATTATGTATTCAAAGAAAAAATCCCTGCCCTGTTCCCATAGAAAGAACATGAACAGTGCTGGGCAATCAGAGTTATGCTGCATTTGTATTGTGACATTCAGTGCAAGCACGAAAAGCAGCCCAAGCACAGACGTCACGGACATAAGTTCTGACAATAGAAGCCTATTTCTTTTAATATTCATATAGAGACATCTGAAGTGTTTTTCCTTCTTCATTTTATTTCTTTTCTACTAGCCCTTGTCATCATGCACAGGGACAAGACAATCCTTTGTTACTTACTGTTTTCTCACTGCAGACAAGGGTGTAACTAGTAATTTCACAATTGCTGGTTTATCAGCCAGCATACTACCTGTGATTTGTCCACAGTAAACACATCATATCCTGTGGTACAGGTAGCACAGCAAACATTTAACTCCTTTTGCCTAACTGGTGCAATTAGACACATTCAGAATTGTTTTACTAAACGACTGGAAGAGCAGAAAATCTGCTATTCAGCATTCCATTAGAAATGTTGCTGGAGAAAAATTGTTAATAGTTGTAGATTTGTAATAATACAGTTGGGTATATTTTGCATTTGGAAATTCCACATGCCATATGACAAAAATAAGCAAAATGAAATGGTGCAGTCAGGGAGAGGTCAGGACAAGGCCAAGGTGACAAGGCACTTCCTTGGCAGCTCCCTCTGAAACTTTTAGCCGTGCAAGCCTTCTGGTGTCCTCCATGTGGGGTGAAATTTTCAGATGTGAATAGGACTCCATGAACTTTCTTGCTGCTGTATTGAAACCAAATCAGATTTCAATCTAAACTAATAAAGTCCAGAGTTACCCTTGGGATTCCCTGGCACTGCTGACAAGTTTTAAAGCCTCAGTGTGAAGGAAAAGCTGATGCATCTGTTAGCAGGAGAAAAAAGATAGTGTTTTCCTCAGTGACTCCAGATGACAAATTACTCTCCTGAAGATACTGATGGAGTAGACCATGGTCATGGTCTTTTTAGCAGAAATAAAAGTCCATTTTCAATTTATTGTCTTCCTTATGAACAGTCATTGAGAAAAAAGATGCTGATTCCTACAGACCTTCCAAGAAACAAAAGACTAAAACAAGACTAAACCGACAAACTGATAATTATATTTAAGAAGAAGGGGAAGAGACAAACAAAGGCTTTATTTCAAAGAGCAGGAGATTGATTAAAACAAGGCTATGCTTACAGATGGTTACTAGATTTGATTATATGCTTGAATAAGGTTTTACCTAATTAATATAGAAGAAAAGCAACTAAGAAGAAAGTCCTCTCATATTGGTCTTCCCCTACCCTACATAAACAGTGCAGAAGATAAATTAAGTGAACTAAGCCAAAACAGTGAAAGAAGCAGAGCGAAGAGAGAGGAAATCCCTCTTTTCTGAAAACTTTAAAGTTTTCAGACAGTGATAAACTCAGGTCATGCCTTGAGAAGGATTAAAATTAGGCTCTAGTCTTGAGCAAGGCCTGGGGACCCATCACTGGTTACTTTGAAGAAAAGGAGAGTGAAGGCCAAAAGAAAGGCATGTGATGGAGAAGCTTGTGTCTTGGAGCCTGCTGAGTGACAGGTTCCAAGGTACATCTGTATACCTGTGACACAACAGGTATACCCATATACATGTCTTTGTGTGGTGTGCTGTTGTCATTTTAAGTTCTCCACTGGATTTTTTTTGTGCATACACACTGTTTAAACAGACTGTACAGCATTCAGGAGTTTCACCATTGTAGCACATGCCATTCTGGGCTTTCTCAGATACAAGTAGATATGGTACTCTTCTGTGTGGACACAACAACTTGAAAGCTATTCCTACTACTGGCTTAGTGACATTTTACAAAGATGGATGTTATTTTATGACCAGACATATTCCTTTCACCACTCTTGTTAAATATGCATTGCCTTGCTATGTCATTTCTTCAACAATGTGCAGTTTTCTTTTACTGCTTTGGAAACTTGGAAACTTACTGCTTTTGGATGATGGCCTCATTTTATCATTTGGGATATGGAATTCTTTTTAATTAATATGCACTTCTTCTCTTTCTCAAATAGACTCTTAACAGTTGTTGCCTTTTGAAAAGCTGTGATTTATTGCACAGTAAAAACCAATAGAGTTTAGGTGGCGATTAACTATAAAAGCAAATCAGTGCTTAAATGAACACCCAGTATTTGAAAAAGCCACAGAAGTGCTAAAAAAAATACATCATATCTATTCCTCCAATATTTTCTGGTGCAAATATCCCATTCTAGTATTTGTAAAAGTGAGTGTTTCCTGTTAACTGCCTCTAAAAGGATTCCACAACACAGTCCATATCTGCAAAAATCCAAAAACTTTCTGTTTGTCAGAAGAATAATGAACAAAGCTGGATAAAGTGAGGCAGAGGTATAAGATAGAAACATAAGAGCTGTTGTATGACATACAATAACATAAAAGTGGTAAATAGCTGTTTCCGAGCCTTCTCCTCTCTTGTTCCTTCACCTCTGTCATTTAGGTAACTTATAACTCATTTCTTGTTTCAGTTCTGAAAGACAGAAGACTATATGAACACATAAGCAATATCCATATATAATGCTTTGTCTTCCAAGTCTTCCTTGTAGGAGAACAGTATAAATATCTTGCAGCATACAAAAATCTCTTGTTCAGTGATAGCAAAATGCTTCTTTCATCTCTTGGAAAGCCTCTAAATTTTAAAACTACTCAGCATGCTGCATTCATTAGTATTTTTTTTACTCTGTTTGCATGGGTTTAGAATTATGTATAGTAGGTGGTAGGGAGAATATCAAGTACTGGAGAGTAAAGATTAACTTCTTTCATGTAAAGGACATTTAATCACAACTGTGCCTAAAAAAATGCTCTAGATTCAAGAATTGATTTTTATGGTTCATGTAAGGTTTGAGAGTTAGGTTCAGTTACTTTAATTTAAAATTCTAATTTTATTTTATGGTTTTGAGGAAGGAGGTGAGATACTTCATCCGCCTGTTCTTTGTGTGAACTATGCATGTGAATGTTTGAAACCTTGTCTCATTTTTCCTGAAAATGCTTGGTGATTGAAAACGTGTAATGCTGAGATGGGTGAGTTGATGGACACACTCTTTGCAATGTACTCTCAACTCTGATTTCAGAGGCGCAGGAGAGCACTTGCCAGATTGTGTGATTCAGCCGTGTATCCGGGAGGGGAGCATGAAACAGTGATAATGTAAGTTTATCTTATTTTACTGTATATCACAGTAACAGGTCTTAAGTCACAGGTACATTAGTGAAACGCGTCCCTGTGAAGGAAGACAACCCATGAGGTAGAATTTAGGGTGTGTAGCTAAATCTGCTTTAGTAAACACAATGTTTGGATAACCCATTTGGCTATATATGTGAAACCGAGGTGTTCATGAATTAAATGCATGGATTTTTTTCTAGTGCTTACTCTGTATATCATAGAATTCCCTTGGGTTTTCTGTGTCATATGTGAGTGTTGCACTGTATACTATATATTGATCCTAAATTATAAGCTTAAACAATAGATAGCATGTGCATTTTATTTTCATGGTGCTGTGGTCCATGCAATAATCAAAGAACATCCACTGCAGTTGCTATTCCATTAAAGCTGTCATACATATTTTATTCTGATATTTTTCCCCTCACCGCAGTCCAACTTGGGGGTAAAAACAAACTCACAGACTACACTCAAACGCAAACTTTTCAAGTGGCATCAGTTTAGCCTTTAAGATTATATTCAGACTTATTCTGAGTATCCTATATTAAAGCAGAGAAGTGGAGATATGTGCATATACTACAGGAAGCAAGTGCATTGATTCAGTAACCAGCTCGATTCTAGGAAGAGGTCGTTGCTCTTGCAATCAGACTCCCAGCAGCAATGGTGTACTGATAACTTTCTAGGAGATTATTACAGGTATTCTGTCCTAGTATTAGGGAGAAGTGGTATTGAGGATAAGGCATGTTTTGCCTTATCATTATCAAAAGTGTGCCAATTCTCTGAGGCTGACCAGGGATGCTGACGAAGGCCATTTCTGCCTCCTCAGACTGTTACACTAAAAATGCTCAATCAGCCACCGGAGTCCAAAGATGATCACAGAGGAAACTGTGAGAGCATCATAAGGCTTCCCAACACACCTAAATATTCATTTATCATAGCTGTAATTCATCATTTGTTTTGGGCGCTTTGCCAGCATACAAACTTCCAACAACTTCTCTCCAGAGATCTGACTGCCCTTTTTCTTTTATAATGCTGAAGTGACTATGTTACGACCAATATGAAAAATGCAAGGCCAGAAAACTAGCCAGTGAGACCTTAGTTCTGCAAATAATCATTCGTGTAAATCTGAAGAGAAGAAAAAAAAACTAACAAAAAAATCCAAACCAAATCTTGACTTCTAATCTGAATCTTCATCTCAAGATCTAATTGTTGAGGGACTGGTAGCATCCCAGCTAATCAATAATGGGATTTAGAGTCTCCTACTGCCAGTCACTGGGTTGGCCAGAGACTGCTGGGGCACAGTTCTGCTCTGAGCTTAGTGAAGTTGCTCGAGATTTACCAATTTAACTGAGATGGGGAATGGGCTCTGTGCTAGCAGCGAAATGGAGTTATTACTACAGGGAGCTATTAGAGAGGTAATAACCTTCTCACACCCAAGTGGACAAGTTTCCCTATCTTTTTCAGACATACACATCATCAAAGTTGGTACAAGCTTTCTGCCTTTCCAGTCTGTGCAGAAAGATGAAGGCTAGCGCAGGGACAGCATAAGAAATACCTGCCCTCCCAGTTGCTTCAGGTCAAGATTCAGAGACCTGGTAGGCAGAAAGGATGCCTCGTCCTGCCACTGCCTTTGCTGCTGTTGTTCTGTGGATGGGGAATATTTCAGCAAGCCTGGCAGCTTTTATGAACACTAAAATGATCTTTAGAAGTGGATGTAAAACCCCTTTATTGTTTGGTTGTTTTTCCAAAGTCTTACACAAATCCTTCAGGAAACTGTACTGTTTGGCCTCTTAGAAGTAGCTCTGACATTAGTCTCAGGATGTTTATTAACTAAAATCGAGCCTGCTAAAGAAATTCAGCTTTCATCTCCGTACCCTTTTTTCTTAAATGAATGCTTGGTCCCTCTGGTGTGACTTTCGGTCTACCTCAGCAGCCCACTCTCTGGCAGCCCGTCTGATGATCCTCCCCGGATGTAACCAGCCCCGCAGAAGGGAGACACGGGGCTGCTCTTCCACAGCCGGGGAGCTGCGTGGGACCCCGGGGCAAC